>NC_044927.1:22039615-22125380 GCF_003576645.1 Ipomoea triloba
TTTTTTTTTTTTTTTTTTTTTTTTTTTGGAAAAGTGGCAAATCAGCCTCATTACTTTGTTTCCCTTTTCTTTGAATTGTGAATATAATTTCATCTCACTTTATTCAATGTCTTCCATTTTAGTTTGCTTTTGAGTGTTACATAAACTGATTGAGGTCAAACTATTAACATTAGTTTGGTTCTATTGCATGCTTTTTGTTTTGCCATTCAATTCTATTTAAGCTATTTTCATGCCTCTTGTTCTCTCTTATCACCTTATAAGGACTGGTGCCTCCCTGGAATGTGTAAACTTGTACACTCTAGATTCAGCGACTATGCTACAAAGACAAGCATGTTCACGATCTGAATAGTATAGTTGCGCACTTGTGCAAGAGTACTTCATACTACTGATGGATGCCTGCTGCAGTGAATTTGTAGCCTGTTTTTCATTGACAAGTCGATGGGGATCTGGCCAAGTTAAATATAGAGAGATTATTGGCTTAAATAAACTAAAATTTGTTTGTGAAATCCGGTACCATATAGTTAGAATATTTGCCAAGCATTTAAAAAGTGGATTGTCTAATCTATTATCTCAACTTTCTCTAACCATAGCCTTATCTAATGGGACCATTAGCACAGAAGTATTAATACAGACTTGGAGCTATGGTAGACTTGGTGCAAGATGTTTTCTTTAAAGTATTGTAACTTGTTAGCAATTATGTTCTCACATGGCCTGAATTTAAAATGAAAACCACTTTGTAATTAATTAATATCATTGAAACAATTGCTCTCATTGCCCTATAGCTATTGCTCTATTGTAATTATTATTATCATTATTTCTTGTTTATAGTGTAAACAATCAAGCTACACTTTTTGACTGGTTCAATGAAACTAATTGTGAAGATTATGACATTACTAATGGCTGTATCTGCTTTTTGGATTCTCCCGATGCAAACCTCAGTTCTTCCAGAAAGCTACACTTGGCTTGTTTGCTCTTTAGATAATGGGATTGTTTTCACTTTGATAAATGCTTAATAAGTTTGCCTGTTTACTTTCTCATATCTTGCCGCACAGTTGCCTCTGTAGTCTGTACAGCCTGTACTCCTTTGTGTCTCTTGGATGCTATTGCGGTATTGCCTATTGATGATTGGTCTTGATCTCATGAAATTTCTGGCCTGTCCCCTAGACGATTTTCTCTTACAACAGGTATATAAACACACACACATTGTATTGCTAGTTGATATAATATAGTGTTCGTGGGGTGCCTAGACTATGCAAAACATTTTCCCTTGGAAAGGTGGACTTCTGAATTCTGATTTTGATTAGCTGTCTTCTTTGGTAGGACAATTTGAAGCTAAGGATTTCCTGATGAAAAAAGGAGTAGATGTTGGCTACAATTAATCAGTTCGTTGATTGGTTTCACATTCACACTAAGGGACCAAAGCACTCTGTTCTGAGAAGCTGCTATGAAGCCTGTTCAGACGCTGGTGAAGTGTTGAAGGCTGTAAACTGTGCAATAATGGCAATAACAACTGTTAACCCTGCAATGTGATTTCCTCAATATGTTATATATGGATGAGATTCTTTTTTGTCTTTCAGACAGATGATATATTGTGTGGTTTAACTTTAAAGGTGGAAGAGGTTCCTGTGAATTTTTAGTTCAATCATCATATTCTTTACTGCCTTTCACACTGCAGATGTTAGCCCCTTCTGTAGTAACCAGTTTTTGACTACTCTACAGTAAAAGAAGAAATTACTGGCAATTATGGAATTCTTACAGTGAATCATTGAGGTTGAATGCTAATATGCTATACAACTGGTTGCCAACTAAATACCAGAAAGATGCCATTTCCTAATTAAGAACATGCTTTGTTTTCCTCTTTTTGGTTCTATTGCCACACTGGCTTTCTCTCTCAGAACTAAGTATCAAACATTTATACTCTTCGTAAAAGATAAGAGTTTTTACTAAAATTTCTAACGCTAACAAACTCAACAAACTCTCTTTTTTTGGGTGGGGGTGGGGATATTCTAGGCCACCCTAGTGACCGCGCACAAAGATTCTTCGTGTTATCACCACTCCCAACATGTCATTGCGGAGGGTATCTTTGACAGTCTTTAAAGGTTCCTCAAACTCGGTAAGTTCTCTGTCCCTCTAGATGGTCGCCATCTGGGTTTAGCTCACCGATTTAGTAAACAGTATTTGAGAGAAGAGATCAAGATTCGAACATCAGTCGTAGTGTAATTTACATCATCTCAAATGCTCTGTGATTCAACTTTTTGGGAGAAAAATAGTTACTTTGAGCTTCTTCACATCCTAATTCAATAAACTCTTTGTTAATCTTGAGTTTACTACTCCGTATTAATCTTGAAAACGTGTCAAACCTAAGGGGACAACCACCATAAAGCAACCCATATTTACAACCCAACTCTTTTGGTTGGTAGCTAAGCATATTATAAGCAGGGGTCATGTGAGACAGGCGTGCATAACATGATCTCCCTGTAACCTGTTAGCCAATCTTCTCTCGGCCTCTCCTTCCATGAGTTCCATCATCACATGGACCAACCTGTTATTGACATTAGAGATCCACTAAAAACAAATTGCAAAATATAAAATAATAATAAATCAACCATCCAATAATGGAGCCATGGCTCTATCATGCAGAGTATGGAGACTGAAGTAGAGTACTTACTCTGGTATAAATACTACCAACCCATCCAATAATTGAACTCCCATCCCCCCTCTTCGCAGTATACTAATAATTACTTTACAGAACAAAAAGACAAAGATTTCAAGTTCATTGACTTTGGGCAAAGTTATAATGATTGACTTGCTAACGACAAGATTATAAGAGAAGTCCATCAATGCATTTTTTCTTCTTACATGAAAGAAAGATGAGATAATGTGGAGGAAAGAAGATAGAGATGAAAATGAAAATGTATTTACAGTAATTTGACTGGGCGCATGTACTACACGTGCCATCTAGATGCATTAATAATAATTTTTTTCTTTTTTTTTTCCCTCTCCTCTTATGTGGCAAAAAACTCCGACGAAATACTTATATGTTGGAGATGCTCTAAGTTCGACTCCATACGGGAGTGGTCTATTGGCATTCTTGGTTTGAGACCAATGCATCAATGCAATTTTTGGTAACGACAAGATTATAAGAAAAGTCCATCAATGCATTTTTTTCCACTTACATGGAAGAAAGAGGAGATAATGTGGAGAGAGGAGGATAGAGATGAAAATGCATTTACAATAATTTGACTTTTTGTGGGGTTGTGCAAAAAAAGTAAATAATAAAAAAAATTACCCTGGGTGTGCGTTAGGCACACCATGCACGCCTAGAGACAGGGTACATGTACTATATGCGCCATCTAAGTGCATTAATAATCATTTATACTTATCTGTCGGAGATACTCTAAGTTCGACTACTTACGGGAGTGGTCTATTGGCATTCTTGGTTTGAGACTAAGCTGGTTTATCTTCTTGTAGTCCTTTGCTGCCTCCTAGGTCACAACTCACAAGACATAATTTATTCCGTGCACACTTTCGAATAGTGGATGCGGATTTTCCTCGTCACTCAAAAAAAGTTTATTGAGCCTTAAGAATTCTATAAAAGAAAATTTCGAAAACCCTCACTAGTCTTTGCCCTAAATTTTTGGTAGAAGACGTAAATTGTTAAATAAATTAAAATTTAAGTAAGCTTTGGTGAATGAGGAAAATTGTTTAAAAATTTGGGTTAATAAATGCGATATGACAAATGTTCAGCTCTACATTAATAACTTCAAGTGTTTAGGATAACCACTATCACATGATATGACCTGGTGGGTGAGCAACTGATTATGTCTTGTTCCATAAGTGTTCAATTTGTGTCTGCTTTTCACTTCTTCTATGATCACATGAAGCAGGTGTTCACATGTACCAGTTCAATAACCATCTACTTCACATGAAGTCACTCCAAAGATATGATGCCGAAATCTATATATTCTTCATCAAAGCTGAGGTATTGGTTGATTAATAAGCATTTCTAACTTATTAATATCCTGTTATGATTTCAACTCATCCTAGAGATAAATGGAGGAACACAAATATTGGTTCACCCTTACCTAGCTTTCAAAGACACTTTTAACTAAATCTAGTCCACACAAGTACTAGTTTAAAGTATAAAGTATTAAAGTTTCAGGAAAAGTCTAAGGTAGCGATTTTCACCGTGTTAATTTTCACTAAGTACAGCCAAAAACGTTTTGAAGTTACACTAGTCATAAGAGTATCTAACATAATTACACAGCGTGTGTTGTATAAGGTGAAAATTAGCATGATATAGATTTGACACTTTTTAATTTTTCTAAAATCTTACGCAGTATTTCTTTTTGGGTAACGAGATAAACCCAAAACCATGCCCTATGACCTTAGCCGGCAAATGACTACAAGGAGATAAACCAGCTTAAGTTGCTCATAATTGACCGGCCAAGGCCAATAAAGCCAATAAATCACAAACATTGAAACTCGAACTTGGTACCTTGTGGTTATGACCAACTTGATTGAGGTTGCCCTAATGTCTTATTTCTATTATGTACTTAATGAGTAATCTCTTACTATATATATATATATATATCATATAGTATATATCCACTAGTCCCTACATATGCTTTTATAACCCCTAATGTGTGCAATTCTCACATCACAGCTAAAAGCACAAATGCTCAACCTTTTTTGCTTCTCACTATCATCACATGACAAAATCTAGTTTATCCTTTACCTAGAGAAATGGGTGCTTATTAATATATGCATTTTCCAATGGAATACATTAACCTTGACCTCTACCTTGTCATTTCTCAGTAGCTAGGCTTCTTCTGTGTCTGCTCTTTCTTGAATTCCTTCTACATGAGGATACATATATACATTTGCTTTATGAGTTTGATCTTCTAGCTAGCTAGCTAGCTTGAGCTACATATCATATATCAATTAGAGGTTTTAAATCTGGGTAGAATGAGGAAGCTGATCTTTGGCAAGGTGCTGGATTGTTTTAGTTTTTCTTCTGGACCAAGATCCTGTTTCTGCATCAATGGCTTTGGAGCTGAAGATGATGACTTGGAGAAAAGGCCTCTCATTGAATCTCAAAGTGATGTTATTGCAGGACCTGCAACTCTAGCTCTGCACCTCAAGCCTAAGGTATGATATGATGTGTGTTGATATGCTAAATGAATTTTTTTTTTGGGTGACGAGGGAAACTCGAAGGTGTGCATCTGGTAAATCCTGCCTAGTGACGGTAGTAGACAAAGGACCACTTGAAGATAAATTAGTCTAGATTGTGTCATAGCTGATTGGCTCAAACTAAAAAGCTTAACAGATCACTTCTATTAGGAGTCGAACTTGAAACTTTATGTTTATCAAGTTATCCTGACCAACTTGGTTGGAGTTACTCGCTGAATGAGTATTTTGTGTGTGGCATTGTTGAACTTCTTGTTTGATGAAATTTCATCTAGTCTTGAAATTTATAATTGATTGGATCAAAACTGTAAGGTGAAGTTAAATGTGATAATACCAGTAAATTTGAGGACTTAATATAGTTATATTAAATGTGATAATATATAGGATTAACAATGAGATTTTTTTCTTTTTGGTGTTATGTAGGTGGTAGTGCTGAGGGTATCAATGCATTGCAATGGTTGCGCAAGAAAGGTTAAGAAACATATCTCAAAAATGGAAGGTATGACTACTAGATTAATCACTCTCTTGCAAATTAGATAATAAAATGTCAATTATTTAGGTGACTTTAACCCGTGTTGATAAATTATAATCGCCTCGTCTATAAGTGAAGTCTTGAATTTGATGCTTTTCAAAAAAAAAATATTCACTTTTTTGGTAACATAGTTAGTAGTTTTGAATTTTTGCAACAGTGGTACCTTATAGAGTTTGACTTCTACAACATGAGGTTGTTAGCAAAACTTATGATATTTTTTTTTTTGTTTTGTTTTTATGCTAACAGGGGTTACCTCCTATGAAGTGGACTTGGAAACCAAGATGGTGATGGTTATGGGAGACATTGTTCCTTTTCAAGTATTGGAGAGTGTTTCCAGAGTCAAAAATGCAGAGATTTGGACCATTAAATCCCCCATTTAGTCAATAGTTAAAATAGATGCTTCATCCTTGCATTTATACTCCATCAATGTGTATCAACACTATTCAAGTCAACTATGATCTATGGTGGTGTTGTAAAATTCGAGTAGTTATGTGTTGTATATTTTTAATAATTAAATCAATTTAAGTTGTGTTAATAGTAATAGCATGTTTAAAGTAGATATTTATAACACATTAATTTGTTAGTTTTAGCATAGTTAATACTAAATTTTAGTGTTAATCATAAATATATGAGTTTAACTGGACTATAGTTTGAATATATTAAGCCGTGACATTAACAAAGAAAAATATAATCAATTTGATTTTTATTAACATATTATTGGATAAGTCAATTGCACGTGATATTTTTTATTATAGTTTACTTTTTCTATGTGGTTTATAGGCTATTATATAAAATGAATTTATTCCGTGTACATTTTTAAATACTAGTTCTGAGTTTTTATCGTCACCCAAAAAGAGTTATACAAGTTTAATTGATGGGGTGATTAATTTGCACTCTGCTGCTTCCCAAGCTTCATAGGCAAATATGACTTTGTTAGGTTTTGCCCAATTAATAATAGCTTTAAGCTAGCACAAATGATACATCAGTGGTTCTATGAGTGAAAGTTACATATTGAATTCTTGTGGTGGAACACTCATGTAATAGAGATGTTATCACACAACATACATAGTAGTGAAATTAAAATTTTTTTAAGTACTTGATTCTATTATAATGTAGTATTTGTTTATAGCTACTTTCTCAACCTACTGAAGCACAAAGAGTCAACAGTTGACTCTACTGAGGTTTGAACCCACTCTCATTATCCATGTGAGAGTATTTTCGAAACACCGGGTGCCACTAGAACACAAGGTCTTTGACAATTGAAATTAAAATTTATTTACAATTGGAATATAAAAATCTTATTTAAAAAGAAGTTAAACTAGACATCGGTACAACCTTAATACTGCTCTATCTATGACACAGAAGCTGGATTGCAGGAACCTTAATCTGCTCTTCGTGATCAGACAAAGAGACAACCTTATTCTCACGCGCCTAACGAGGCGTGAGTGCACGGACTAAGCCTCAGATTGACACGTCACACCTGCTTCTTGGACTCGACAAATCAGTAGTCTGTCACTGCGCTTTTCCCGTTGAACGGTGAATTTCACTGTCCGGTGCAGCGGCGACATAGTGATAGAAGGAATTGATTTTCCCCTCAAACCAAAACCCTTCTCTTTCGTCCATTTTCTCCTTCTAAAACCCTAATTTTCTCTCTCTCCCGTTTCTCGCTCCTCAATAAGGTACTTTTTTCCCACTGTTTTCTGCTTTGATAATTGATAGCATGTATAGTATGTAGTATGCCTAATATGCAAGTATGGGTATGCAGGATGTTTTTTGGGTTGGAATTTGCTACTGGGTTCTTTAATGCTGTTTCCTTTTTTGTGCAATTGTTATCAATTTTGGATATTTATGTAGGTAGAATATATATATATTTGTGTATTTATGGGAAGTAGTGGCTCTCCTATATGGGAGGTCAAGATCGAGCCTCAGTAGAGTTGGTATTGATTCTTTGTGATTCAACAGGTTGAGAAAATATGTATGAACATATACTACATTGTAATAGGGTTAGTTATATTAAAAAAAAAGGGAGTATTTGCCAAGTTTAGATATTTGTTTAGGTGAAATATATATTTTTTGTTATCAAGCTTAGATATTTATGCAGGTGTAATGTTTGTGTGTGTGTGTGTGTTTTTTATTTTTATTTTTTATGGGGAGTATTCTTGGTTGTGATGAAGGCAGTGTGGACTTGGTTGAATTTTTAATGGAATTGTGTAAATTCTAGAATGCCAGTGATTACTTCAAATGCCAAATGTGGTTGTGCTTGGGGTGGGATCTCTTTTCTGAATGTTTTAGTTTTTGCATTTTGTTTTGTTTAGCTAAAAAGAAATTCATGTTGCTTGGTTGATTTGTTGTGCCCTTAGGAGGGCATGAAGAGAAGACTCCTATGTTGGGAATGGCGGGTTTATTTTTAGTCAATGTGAGGCTTTCTAACTACATGGAGTAAAATGCACTATTGAGGATTTTTAAGTTTGTGGTGGTTGTATACTTACGAGCACTTAATTGATTTTTTATGTTCACTCCTTCCATTTTCATTTCTTAGAAGTTTTTAGAAATTTAACTTTGTACCGTTACATAAGATGCTTTTATCTAATAACCCACTTTACTAGTCATATTATCTATTATAGGACATGATGATTATTATATTCAGGAACATTCTGTACGTGGTCACGCCTAGATGTATATAAATTCTTTATGTATTTTAGACATTCCATATGGGGTGTCCTTGTTCGTGTGATATAGATAGGACATGGGATATTAGGATCAGTGGTAAATGAAGATATCACTAATGAAGTTTATGAACCCAATGCAATTTCACTTGAGTACACTTTTGGCCTTTTAGGAAGTAGGAAAAACTGAAAAAGGAGCCTTTTTTTTTCCCTCTTTACTATATAGTTTTATTTCCTATAATATTTGTGCAATTTTATTTGGTTTTTGAGAGGTACTTGTAGTGAAGTTTTTACAAAACAAGTGATTTAGTTATGAAAATCTCCTGTCATGTTGGACCAGTGTGCCTGGCAATCGTATCATGTATTGAATGATTATGTCAAAGTATATAACCCCAGAGCTTACAAGCATATGTATGGTATAGGAAGTCTATTATTTTAAAAATTTGGAGATTTTCAAAACGTCTTTACTGAAAACCTGAATGAGCTACATAATTTTGCAAACATAATAATGTGCTACACAAATATTTGAATTTTTCAGGAAGAGTTTTGTTGACACATTTATCTGCCTTCTATGGCATGGCTTTTGAAGACAGATTTCTTTCCAGAGGTTAGTTTATCCTTCAACATCTTTTGGAAGTAGCCACCAAAGTGCTCTTGCTTCTTGATTTTACTTAAAACATGGAATAAAGCTGTATTGGTCTGTAACTCTGTAAGGATATTTTCTCTAGCCAAATTTATGTATGTGTTTGACATTTCAATCAATGATTTAATGTGTTCTGGGTCTTCCAGATTACTCCTTCAAGTCCTCTGAGGAGCCTTGTGGCTTTTAAGTAAGATATCTAGCTGATTTTTGGTGCAAACACATCATGTTGGTTCTTCTTGCTACTTTTTTCCAACCTTTTTCCATTCTTTCTCGTGGCAGGGTAACCTGTCATAGCCCCACATGCATTCTATGCCCTGAAATGGTGAGAACCAAGATTCTTGCTCCTATTGCTTTACCCTTCTCTTTTGACTTATTAAGTTGGAAGAGAATTATTTTGGTTTTATTTGCCCAATTTATCACCATGAGAGTCGAATTTTGCGTTTAATTATTTGAAACGAAGACGATGTGTGCTTTTTTATTTCTTAACACCAAACTTCTTCCCAAATTTCCAGTTTCAAAGTTATACTTGCAAAACTTGAGGGTTACAGAAAATGGGATAATAAAATCAACCACTTTTTTTTTGCTTTGTGCAGGAAAGAGGCTTAAGAATATCTATATGTTATAAAGCCATGGTATAAGTCATGCAAAGTCTTCTTACAGTGCCTATTCTGCAGTCTTTCCTGGTATCATAATAAATTTTGAGGTGCATTTGTTGTTTAGATGTTAAATTTGATGAATTTCTTTTTTGACAGCCTACCAGTCTGTTTTTTGTCCCCCTAGTAATTTGGGTTATCTTTCTTTTTTCGTCTTTTTCTTTTACATAGTTATCATGTGGAGAGGTTGTATGTATGCCATGCCTTTCCTCAATAAATTAAAAACCTATGTAAAGTTGAAGGTTGCATTAAAAAGTAGAATAATCTAATGAACTGCGCAAAAGGCATTCAGATCATGGAACCTTAACTATGTCTTATGGTGGTCATTTCCAAGGTTTGAATCCAGGGTGTAATGGTAAATGATTGAGCGCTTTTCCATTATACCAAATCCAACCTTCTGGAAACAAAATATGGGATCATAATTTCCTTTTGGAAACAAAATATGGGATCATAGTTTCCATAAGTTTCCTCTCCAAAATGGGGAACTGTTATCATAGTTCTTCAAAATGTAGAAATGAAAAGTTGCTCAAATCTCAAACGATTTAGTCCATAATGTGCTGAATCTGGGATACCAGAATATTATGCAATTTAATAGGCTTTATTCTGGTTTAGAAAGTAATATATATCATTATTGCCAGCATATCAGAATTTTATTTTCTCATTACTTCTTGGCAAAGGAAAAATATATATATATGGTATGTAGTTCAATTACTCTTCTTGCCAAGTACTGTTAGGATTGCTGGACTGCTAGTTTATGTTAAACCAATTGTCTCAGCTTAGTGTTGTGTATTCTATTTTGGGTCTGCTACATGAATCATCCCAAGTTAATGGTTTAAGTTAAATATTGAGGATCATGGCTAACCTATTCCAACTTCTAGACTTGTAAATTTAGTTAATATAAAATGTGCTTCCGTAAATTGAGAAATTGCTTGAATTAGCATTCCTTTTCCTTTTTCCTAGTGATGTTAATGTGTCTTGCTGGCCAAATTAAGAGAGTATTTGAATTAATATCTGCCTTTCCTATTGATGTTCATGTGTTGGACTTTGAGATGTAACAAGGGTGCAATCTTATATGTAATAAAGTTAGGCAATTGATATTTTCTACATATGAGCTTATTTCGATATTAACCTTAGGGTTGTTTTAGCGGATCACTTTTCAAGGAATCTGGCCCAGTATGATCTGAACTTGGATGTTGATTGAGCCTAGACCGTATGGATGAGCATCAATTGGCTCATTGAATAAAAAGCCGAAATGCCACTACTCAATAGGCCTTCTCATATCAGATAAGTTCACAGAGTGGTGTTCTGTGATACCCTAGTCTGGCCGATCATTTTAGATCTGCTTCTTTTCATCCAGATTGAGGCATGAACAGACACGCATCCAGGGTTTGTTCTCCTCGGCCAATCCACCATTGACTTCTCACTTGTTCAGAGCAGAGCTTTCCTCTGTCAATTTGTTTTTGGTCCGTTGCCAACTTTTCTTGATCTCATGAGTCGTGATAATGAATCCTCTATATTGACTGTAAGTAGAACTGACCTCCTGATGTTTCACTCGATGTTTTCTTGTTTATGAAAGCTATATTTTATATCTAGTGTCCTACTGATCTCCTGTTTAATTTGTGATGTTGGTATCAGGGTTTGCTCCACTGTCTTAAGAGATCTTAATCTTAAAGAACCTTTTGAAATCTTCGTGAATTGATCCACCTGCATCAGGTAATTCTATTTTACTTACCGATACTTTCCACTTTGAAGGAATTCACTTTGTAAATGACTGCAATTGATTTTGGTTTCTTCTTTGAAATAAGTGGTTGTATTGAATCGTTTTTATTTTCATTATATTTAATCGTTTTCATATATGTATTCTTAGAACTGCTAATTTTTCTTGGTGTAATTTTATGACCTTTATTTCGTTTTAAAACAAGATCTCAGAGAAATTTCTTTGCTCTACTTCTTCTTCTTCTTCTTTTTTTTTTTTTTTTTTTTTTTTTTGATGTCTGGAATAGATTAATATGTCACATTTAGCAGGGTTAACTACTCTTAGGAAATTGTGAAACTATATACCAGGGTGCACATTGCTGTTTACGCATTCATTAATATGATCTAATGTCCACAACACTTAACTTGAGTGTTTGCTAACAACAATTTTACCATTTCGTGTCAAACAAGTTTGTGAACATTTTAGTTTATGTTTGTGAATGGACACACGTTGTACAAATAATTTGCAATTCACAAGTTGTTTTTGTCTTCAGCTTATAACCTCTGATGTTGTTTAGATCTTATCTTTGCTATGCTTCAATATCCATTGGGTTTGGTGGAGAAGTCTAGGTTGCTGAGATGTTAGAAAAAGACAACCTTTGTTCCGTCTCAGGTTTTTTTTGGGGCCCTGTAGAATCTTACTTTGAGATGCAATTGTTGTCAACCAAGTTATTCTTTGTGTAAAATACCTGCTGCATATGCATATTATCGTAAAATGAAAGTGCTCAATTGCTTTTAAATAGGTTTTGCTAATCTCGGTTAGATTACCAGGTTTACAGTTTATTGGTATTCTTCTTGACTATAACATGTTATGTTTCAGTTTCCGGTGCTCAAAGAAATGCCCCAGAGAAAAAACAGGAATTGAAAGATTCAGTAAGAAGTCGAGCATCACCTAAAAATTTCTGAGTTTTGGTTGCAGTAAGAAATCAGCTTCTTCCAAGTGCGAAATGTCTGAACATCCTCAAAAGTTGAGCAAGAAAATAGTAAAGAATCAGGAGCCAAAGAAAATGACCACTAGCCCTCGGGATCATCCTCCAAGAAAGCAGCAAAGAAAGGCGGAAAACCCTGTCCGAATACCACCACCTACCGAGCAGTGCGTCAATTTTAAATGCCCAAAGTCATGGATCTGCAAAAATTCTGCGTGCCAAGCAAGTATTTCAATGGACGACAAATTCTGTAAGAGGTGCTCTTGCTGCATTTGCCACTCGTTCGACGATAATAAGGATCCAAGTCTTTGGTTGGAATGCATATCAGAGTCTGGTGAGGGGGAATCCTGTGGCTTAACATGCCACGTTGAGTGTGCCTTCAAACAAGGGAAGGTGGGGGTCGTCGATCTCGGACAATTAATGCAGCTAGACGGGAGCTACTGTTGTGTTTCTTGTGGTAAAGTTTCGGAAATACTAGGGTATGCCTTTTATCCACAATTTCTTTGCAAAATGAAATGTTCTTTTTCCCCTCCCGCAATTTTGACCTACTAAAAGACGAGAATAGGGTATGAAGTGGTCATTTAAACTTCCTGAAAGTAAAGTATTTGATGGTGTCTTTTCCTACAAAAGTCTCGTCTCTCGTGTCATTCTTCTACTAGTATATATCTTTTTACAGTGGTTTGGGATTATATTTCTTATGACGTGTTTTGAGCCTTTGTTCTGTTACTACTGAATTTGGCAGTTATTGGAAGAAGCAACTTTGTATAGCAAAAGACGCCCGTCGGGTTGATATCCTCTGTTTTAGAATATACATGAGTTACAGGCTCCTGGACGGGACTTCCAGGTTTAAAGAACTACACAATATTATTAAAGAAGCCAAGGCTAAATTAGAAGCCGAGGTGGGCCCTGTGAATGGCTCTTCTACCGTGATGGCTCGTGGCATTGTTAGTAGACTTTCTGTTGCAGGTGCCGTGCAGTCTCTCTGCTCTCTCGCCATTAAAAAAGCTGATGAATGGCTAGCCAAGAAGTATAGCGCTGTCCCTAACTATAAAGGTACTTTTCAAATTCTTGGAAAAGATAATTTTATTCTTTTTTTTTTTTTTGAAAAAGATAATTTTATTCTTATGATATACCGTGTTCTTTCTTTACCACTCAGCCATGGGTTAAGCCCTAAAACCAACCTTGCCGAAAAGAGAAGGTTAATTACGTTTTCTTTTCTATAGCACATATCATGTGGGGGCATTTCTCGTTGCACCTGACCTTTACGATATAAGATGAGTATATTAACGTTTTTTTTTTAATGAAATTTTTTTTTTCTGCCATTGTTTTTTGTCAGAGAGTTCACTGCTAGCAGCCTGCAAAATCCATTTTGAGGAAGCAACGCCTTCTTCGGTTGTAGTTGTATTGGTAGATATATTGAGTGCATCGTCGGTAGATGTCAAAGGGTACAAAATCTGGTACCGTAGGGCTGAAGTAGACACTTATCCTAAAGAGCCTAATTGTGTCCTTCCGAAAAGCCAAAGAAGGATTTTGATATCTAATTTGCAGTCTTGCATGGAGTATTGCTTTAGGGTTGTGTCCTATACAGAGTCCGGTGACTTGGGACACGCTGAGGCTAAGTGTTTCACGAAGAGCGATTTGAGCTCTGTTACGGGAAATCAGTCGAAGGAGAATCTAGATTCAGGAGGAAGCTCGGGCGCAAAAACGGATGACGGAGCTACAATAGTTGAGTCTGATTCGGGTTTCAAGGTTCGTGACCTTGGAAAAATCACGAGGATGAATTGGGAACAACAAGAAGGCAGTGTAGAAGCGTTGTGTGGAGCGGATACGGAAAAGTGCCTCGAAGTTTGCAATTTTCCCAAGCCCAACGCTGTGCAAGAAGATCATAACCCGTCTGCTTCTTGCCAGCTTGACCTAAATGTTGCTTTGATTCCTGATTTGAACGAAGAGCTAACCCCTGAGTCCTCGAGAGATGAACACAACGGGTGCGTGCAGATTGTTGATGTGGAAGACGCCGTCTCCAACGACAACGAGGGGAATTGCGTCGCTGGGTCACACGGGAGTGGCGACTCCCAAAACTGGAACCATCTCCAGACTAGGGACGTGACAGCCGTTGACTCTGAGCTGGCAGGGAGTCGGAAGCGGGCAGCTAGCACCAACGGTGACACACAGGACTCCGACAGCGCCCTGCTAAGTGGCTCGCCAAACCGAGCACGCAACAGTTCCGGGCTCCTGGACGAGAACTTTGAGCACTGCGTGAAAACCATCCGGTGGCTGGAATGCGAGGGCCACATTAATAACGACTTCAGGTTGAAGTTTCTTTCCTGGTTTAGCCTGAGATCCACAGAGCGGGAGCGCAGGGTTGTGAATACCTACATCCAGACTCTAATCGACGACCCGAGCAGCTTAGCAGGACAGTTGGTCCATTCTTTTTTGGAAATCATATCCACCAAAAGGCCTCACACCGGCTTCTGTGGCAGGCTGTGGCATTAAATCGGCAAAACCATCCATCCATTCACGCAGGTCGAAATTTCTTCTTCTTCTTCTTCTTCTTCCAATTCTGTTGATATAGTCCACATTACAGATTGTATTGGTAGTTCTCTCTGTACAACAAATTTTGTCAAGTCACAAGTGATTCATTCATACACAAGAGGGTTCTTCTTTTTAGGGTTCTTCAAGAACCCAGTTCAGCTAAACAATTCATTTCAGGGTTCTTTTTAGGCATATTTCTCCATGGGGGAGGAGATCCAAGAAGGGTTAGACTCAATATTTTCTTGTTTCAGAAGGTTGATGATTGGTTATGGAGCAGCCAAAACTATATTTTTTATTTAATGATTTGGAGATTTTGTGGCAGAATAGCTGCTGCTGCTATTTTATTGTTTAGTCATTTCATTTTTAGTTCTGAATTCTGTGGGTGAAGACTCAAGTCTGAAGTGAGATATACTGATTCATTTCTTTTTCTCTGCAAATTCTTTTCATTCTTGGTCTTTGCTTTGTCATTGCCTTTGTGAATATGCTTGATAGGAGATAGAGCATACCCAATCCCATTGAAGTAGAGCTCATTTGCACACATTTTAGTTTCTTTGGAAATATGTTTGATACAACATACCAAATCTTACTGAAGTAGAGTTTGTATGAACACATTAATTTCTTTGTGGATATGTTTGATAGAACATACCTAATCTCGTTGGACCCTTATACCGTGGATTAGGGTCCACAGTGTATTGTGGACTTTGGTCCTATACGATGTCGTTTTTGAACGGCGATTTATTTAATTTTGGCGGTGACTGTTTGGTTGTTCAATTCATGTTACATTTTTTTTTAGTATGTGTATGTGTCTTGTGTAATGTAATTCTGTACTTTAATAGTAAGAATTTTGTAAATGGAACAAATTAATAGTTATGTAACATACAACATATTGACATATTGTGTGTTTTATATTATGAATTTATGTCTTGTGTTATGAAATTTTGTGCTTATAGAATATAAATTTTCTACCTAAATCAAATTTGAAAATAAGTAAATATATAACATGCGTATGTGTTTGTAAGTTTTTGTTTATATTTTTTTATGTTTTTGTTTTGTTTTATGTTTTTGTTTTGTTTTTTTTTTGTTTTTTGTTTTTTTTTGTTTTTGTTTTTGTTTTTTGGTGTAATGAAATTCTGTACTTAGGGTAAGGATTTTTACCTGATAGTTGAAGTATAGAGACATGGGAAACGAGGAAATTGCAGAATCCATTAAAAACTAAAGATCGAAACGACGTTTCAGTCTAGGATCCACGATAAAAATGGCCAATCTCGTTAAAGTAGAGCTCTAATAGCCTTCAATAAGTAAATCCAGTAAGCCGCCATTCACCCCGTTGCCAACAATATAATGCCTCCAACTACTACAACTCTAGATTGGCACTTGGAGCTACAATACACATTAAGCCATTAACGTACACAAAACCCTCCTTAGTGTAATAGGTAGACCTCGCAATTCGTGTATACGAGTTCGTTAACGGGTCGACACGAATACGATAAGGCTAAACAAGAATACGACACGTTAAGGTTAACGGGTTCAAAATTGTAACACGAACTCGAACACGATTTGTTAACGGGTTGACACGATAGACACGTTTTGTTAACCGATTTTGGATCGTGTCAACACAATATGACACGAAATTCATTTAAACCCGCTAAATCTATTGATATATTAAAAACTAAAATTTAAAGTTAAAGTTATATAAAAAAAAATAAAACATACAATCCAATCCATCAAACAAACTAAAAAAATATTCAATTTATAACATTCATAAAATTATAAAATAACATCTAAAAATCATAATTAAAGAATTTCATACTAGTTTTTAGAATAAAATCGAACACGATAAATATTCAAATTTCAGATTGTTGAACATCAATAATTGGTGTATGGTCTTGGCCTAATGTAGTAAATTCATTCTTAATCATGTTCACGATATATTTTGTGAAGACAATGGTTCTTACCTAAATGACAATGGTTCTTAGGGCGTTCTAAACAGGTCTGAGTAAACGGGTTAACACGACAATATTAACGAGTTAAACGGGTTCTTAATAGGTTTAACGGGTTGACCCGTTAAGACACGAAAACATAACGGGTCAACCTGTTAATGACATGGGACTTGTTAAGGCTAAACACTAACCCGTTATTTTCGTGTCCGATTTCGTGTGGTGTCCATAATTGCCAGGTCTACGCGTAGGGCACTTTGCTGCGCATTTCCAAAGTTTACTACATCTCTCCGGACTTTTCTAGCACTTGAACATAGCTTCCCATAGTTGATAGAATATTCTAGAAACATATACATAACTCTATAGAATATTCTAGAAACATATACATAACTCTATAGAATATTCTAGAACATTATAGAACATGTAGAGATTTTATGAAAAATTGTAGAGGTAGATTTTTAGCCATTAGATCAAATAAATCTCCACCATCCATTGAGGAGGTGGAATGGCTATAAATACCCTCATGGGGCTCATTTGTAAACCATTCAATAATCCAAGCATCCAAGATTCAAGCATTTAAGTTCCCTCCATCTCATCGTTTAGGCTAACTTAGCTTTTGAAGTATGAGGATCAAATTGTAATTACACAAACATTTTGGTCTTTATACTAATTCCTTTTCAATTCTCATATATACCAAACACTATAATTACAATTACACACAAACAATTGTTTTTACCAATACCGGCCTCACAAAAATCAATTTTATATTTTCTATCGACGACCATTTTTCCTTTGAGTTTTGTTGGCAAACCACAGACAGGTACTTCAATCTTCTAGACCAAACACCCACCCGCCTTCACCTTATTAAAATTCCTCAAGAATGTGAGGGCGTTGTTTCTATCCCCGTGGACCATCTCGAGTTCTTGAATAACAACAGCTGCGCACGAAAGCTCGTGGATTCTCTCGCCCCCAATAGCAATTATAGCGCGACCGATTTCGAGGCTGATTGGATAGTCTCAAATGCACGCATCTTTCTCCAAGTTCATCTGCACTGCGGAACCGTGCTCATCGGGTTACAAGTGGTTCGGAATCACTTTTGTTTCAAGAGCCATTTGGTTCGCAATGTTGTGGAGTGATCTTTTGAGGAGTGAACGTGAATCCGAGCGTGGATCGGAATCACTTTTGTTTCAAGAGCCATTTGGTTCGCAACGTTGTGGAGTGATCTTTTGAGGAGATGAACGTGAATCCGGCTAGCAAGTTGTCTCTTGAGTTGCTAAAGAGGGTCGATTTTGATCAGGCGGTCACAAAAATTTACTATTTTGATTTCTCTTAGCTAAATTCCTAAAGCAAGCTAAAACTCACTAGCCTTTATTGAGTGGTATTTGTATGCCATTGGTCATCCAAATCAATATATATAGCGGCGGAGTCATAAATTATTTTAACATAATTTACATAAAAGAGATAGTTTAAAAAATAAAGGAATATAATTATAAATATTGTTGGATATACACAAAAAAATAAAACACATCAAAACTTTATAAAAATATTCATAACAATATATAAAACATAATTAATTTGATAAAATAATCCAGATAGAAAATAAATTATAAATTACACATCTCATTATTAATTTTTAATGTAGTCATAAATATTGTTCAATATAAGCAAAAATAAAATGCATCAAAACCTTATAAAAATATTCATAACAATATATGAAACATAATTAATTTTATAAAATAATTTAAATAGAAAACACATTATAAAGTATACATCTTATTATTAATTTTAAAAAAAATTATATATAAATATAAGCTTTGAAGGAGCTATTGAAAGGAAAAATATATATATATATATATATATATATATATATATATATATATATATATATATATATATATATTAAAAAACCTAGAGTTTTTTCCACTTTTGGTCCTATGACTTTAGTGCTTCCGTCAATTTAGGTACACGACTTTCATTCACGACATAAGTAGTGCTTGACTTTGATTTTTTTTTCATTTTTAGTCATTGACTTTGATTTGTTTTCCACTTTTAGTCATTTTGGCCATCCAAGCGACGACTTTTAATTAGAATCAACAAACTATTGTGCCATTAAGGGTAAAAGTGTCTTTTGATAAAGCCCTAAATATATTTATAAATAAAATCAGAGAAAAAATAGGAAAAAGAAACGTTATTTGCTTGTTTTGTTCGCTTTTTAAGCGACAACTTTTAATCAGAATCAATAAATTGTTGTGCCATTAAGGGTAAAATTGTCTATTCATAAATCCCTAAATACATTAAACGTTATTTATCCTTAATGGCATAACGGTTTGTTAATTTCGATTAAAAGTTGTCGCTCAAATGACCAAAAGGACTAAAAGTGGAAAAAAAAATCAAAGTCAAGGACTAAAAGTGGCAAAAAAAATTAAAGTCAAGCGCTACTTATGTCAGGAATGAAAATCGTGTACCTAAATTGACGGAAACACTAAAGTCATAGGACCAAAAGTGGAAAAAACTAAAAAACCTATGAAGAAGGCAAGAAGCTATTAAAAGGAATGAGAGTAACACGCGTGCCTACCAACTCACTAACCTATTCAATTGTTCATTTCTATTTCATATACTTAAATATAAAACATGTACTATATATATATATATATATATATATATATATATATATATAAATCATCTTCGTCATCTAGATATTCTCTAGAGTATGGTTCTGTGAGAGATTCTCCACCAGTTATAGGGAGAGAAAGATAATCTGGTCTTACTTGATGAAGTAAGACAAGGTCTTCAATTATATTTTCATGGGAATAAAAATTTCTGTGACTGATGAGAGCATCAGGCAGCTAACATTGAAAAGCCAGACTTTTGTTCACCTAGGTATGGTGACCATAGCCATAAGAGGACTAGTCAGAAAACAAAATGGCACTAAAGTATTGATTGCGGCTTTAGATACTCGTGATCAAAATTCTACCCAATCTCAACTAATTGGAGCAATTGAGGTTGATATGAACAACAACATTGGATTACATTACCTGTGTCCAAATTACACAGTAGCACTTAAGGACCTCCATAAGATAAAATTTCAAGTCCAAACCAAAGGATTTGGAAATTTTAATGGAGCAAACCTTGTGGTTGATATAATTTTCTTAGGAAAATTATCAACCCAAGTCTGTCCCAGATACAGAATTAAAATTGATAGCATCGTTAAAAGCATGGAATCCAAAGGAATTAGATTCTTTGAACCTAACCCAATTTCTTCATCACTCCTTGCTGGAGAAGAATGGAAGATCGACAGTCAACTTACACAACCAGAGACTTTAAAACCAACAAAAGTGACAACATACTCTGAAGACAAGACATGAGCCTTATTTTTGAGGTTTGGGGGATATGAAACATCCCATCAACCTGATCCAGAAGAAGAATAATGGACCTAACAGAAGAAGAAAGACATAAGATTGAACAAAACAATCTTCTAATGGACCTTCTCAACAAGGAATTAGAAGAAAATATGGACAGATTTAACAAAAACCCTAATCCTGAGAAACAAGAAAATCTTGTTAAAAAGGAAATACTCCAACAATATCTAAAAGATATTGAAACCCTTAAAATAGATCTTCTAAATATAGAAGAAGAAACAACAGAAGAAACGATAGTAGAATCGGTTAGGAACTTTGTGGATTTCCAAGCCAGCACTTCTGCAACTTCTACTCCACAGAGGAGTTCGTTTCCACAAACCACTCCTGTACAAATGCAATATTCAGTAGGACACCCACCAAGACTTCCTGTTGAAATATACAACCAAGAAAACCCAAACAGGAGAACTTTGGGAAAACCAATTCCACATGAGGTTCAACTTCTCTCCAATGAACCTACCATCTTGAACACCACAAGAGTTCACCCCCAACTGTTTGATAATTATATTGAACAATGGACAGCACTTATTATCAGGGATTTCGAAAGCAGACATTTTAACATCTCTGATGGAGAGGAGATGATTAAAATTGCAGAAAACTACTTAGGAGATACAGCAAGAGCAGCATGGGAAGCTTTCAAATTAAGATACCCAGACATGCTAGCACATTTGGCGTCGCAAGGAAACAATGTCCACAACTTCGCCTACCTTATTCACAGAATTCTCACTGGCAGAGATGCAAATGCTGGATTAACTACTAGACAAGCAGAAGCCATGAGAGATTTAGAACAGATTCAACTGTATGATTGGAATAAAGTTGTAGAATTCCTAATTGACTTCCTTGCTCTAGCAAGTATTTCAGGAAATTATTTTTCACTAGAACTTGGTGAAAGACTCTTCACTAAACTTCCTGGACCATTAGGAAAAGAAATACATGAATCTTGGAACAAAACTCCCAAAGGAGAATTGTTTGATAACATAGGAACTAGAGTACATCATATTCTTAATGAACTTAAGAATAAATGTACTTATATCCAGATCCAAAAGGATTTAAAACAGAAAAACGTTGGATTTTGTAAACAAATCTACACACCTCAGCAATATGGGAGACATCCAGATGATCCAGCTCCTAGAAGACAAAAGCAGCAGAAGAAGAACTATGTAAAGCGAAATTACATAAGAAAATCAACTGCTAAAAAACCTTACCTCAACAAAGATAAACATGTAGTAAAATACAACCCCAACAAGACCTATAAGAAAACAATCACCTGTTTTGCTTGCCAGAAACCCGGACATCTTTCTTCAGTATGCCCAACTAGACAAAACCTTTACACCAGAGAAGCAAACCTCATCTCTACGATAAACGAAGATATCCTAGAGATTAGTTCAGACATTTCAAGCAACTCTGATATTTGGAGCATCTGCTCACTTGAAGGAATGGAAACTGAAGAAGTTGAAATTCCAGAACAGCAACCCAACAACTTGAATATCTTATTGGATAAGATAAACAGTTGGAACTATGGATGAAACTAAGTGTGATCATACTTGGATTCATAGAGCTGGCAGTAATAACATTAGTTGTTATATTTGCCATTGGTATCCAGCCTTCGACAGAAGATGGAAATGCCAGACTTGCCTTAAACAGATATGCAATAATTGCATTACAAAGACTTTCAGCATACCAATACCTGAACAGGCAATTCAAATACAAAAACCAAAATTCCCTAATCAAGGAAATTTGGAAGACAGTGTCAGCTTTGGAACAAAAATTCCAAAGTATTGATAAAAAATTAGAAAAGCTTGATACAATTATAGAACTCTTAGAAAAAGGATTTGAAACCTTAAATCAAGGTATCAAAACCTTAGCTAAGGAAAAATACAAAATTCCCTCAGAAGAAGGAATTTCAAAAAATTTATCTCAAGATTATAATTATAAGATTTCTCAGGTAACCCCTGAGGAAAATTGTATTATAAACCAAACAGAGTCAGAAGTAAATCCTACTTCTATACCACTCATTTGCAATAAGAATACACTTACTCAAATAATTATACCATCAAAAATGGTACTGCATGGTTTAGAAGTTTTAACCCCAGTTTTAGTAGACACTGGAGCTACTTCTTCTACGATTGATTCAGAACTTTTGCCTGAAGAACTTAGGCAAAAAACTGTCAAAGTAAATCCTGTTCAATCAACACAGTTTGATGGAACAAGAGTTACCATTGACACACAGATTAAAAATATACATGTAAAATTCCAGACCAACTGCAATAATTGGTCAGAACCTTATTCTTGGCCTAAACTTTGGGTCAGAAAACTCACAGGGCATAAAACTCCTGTTATTATGGGATTAGATTTCCTGCTTCATAACAATGGTCAGGTAATGCTTAACAAAGATTATCTAACCATCAGTAGGAACTGTTCCCTAATTCCTATTATCTCAAATAAAGATCCTAAAATTTTTACTCCAAAAATTTTAGATAAGAAATGTAAATGTACAGACAACAAAATCCAAAGATCACAGCCCAATTGTGACTGCAACAATATTCTTACAGAAACAATTGATCCAGAAGATCACATAAAATCTTTAAAAACCAATAAAGGAATAGAATTAAATCTCCACATAATAGAAACAGGTAATTTCAAAAGAAAACTCTTAGACAATAGCTTAGAACAGATGATTAAAAAACTTGAACAAACAGAAATTATAGTTCTGGAAAAGGAACAGAACAGTTTGTAAACTAGATATCATAAATCCAGATATTACAATTAAATCCCAAAACTTTAAATATGGAAATTGGGAACAAGAAGAGTTTAAAATGCACATTGAACAACTACTAAAGTTAGAAATTATCAGAAGATCTACTTCAAGACACAGAACACCAGCTTTCATCGTCCAGAAAGAAGCTGAGAAGAAAAGAGGCCAATCACGAATGGTTTCCGATTACAGGAGGCTCAATGATAATACATTCGAAGATGGGTATTGTATTCCCGATAAAGATACACTTATTAATAAAATACAGGGAAAAAACTGGTTTTCAAAATTTGATTTGAAATCTGGTTTTTGGCAAGTACAGATGCATCCAGACAGTATTGAATGGACTGCATTTTCATGCCCACAAGGACATTACGAATGGTTAGTAATGCCCTTTGAACTTAAAAACACTCCTCAAATATTTCAACGAATGATGGATGAAATATTTAAGGAATGTTTCAGTTTTACATGCATTTACATAGATGATATTCTTGTATTTTCAAAAACTTTGGAAGAACATAGAGCTCATCTTTATACAATTTTCATTGCTTTTGAAAAGCATGGACTTGTCATCTCTAAGAAGAAAATGGATCTTTGCAAGAACCATATTTCTTTTTTAGGGGCAGAGATAGGAGATGGAATGATTAAACTCCAGCCTCATATCTCTAGAAAGATAATTGAGTTTCCTGATAAGCTAGAAGAACTCAAACAGCTTCAATCCTTTCTAGGGTTGGTAAACTATGTCAGACCATATATCCAAAATCTGGCACAACTCACTACACCACTTTATCATAAAGCCCAAATCAAGGGATTGAGGAAGTTTAATGATCAAGACATTAAGCTTGTACAACAAATTAAAGACAAAGTAAAGGCACTTCCACCCTTTGCTTTATAAGGCTGGAATCATTTTCCATGAATCCTGTCTTATATAAAGTGCTTGGTTTAAGCGTGTTGATATAATCATTTGACATAACTTCTATGTCTCGATCTATATCTACAATCTGTTCTAATACTTGAGGACTTTTTCCTTTGGGCTTGAGCATTCTTCCTATCCAAGAAGAACTAGAAGCTTGATCCAAAGTGTTAGTTCTCAAAGGACTTGGTTCTTCTGTGATGGTTCTAGACTTTCCAGAGAAAGGTTTAAAAGCCATCAATTTGTTTTGCTTAATTTTTGGGTATAACTTTCTAGATTATAAACCAGAAAATTAAGTGATCTCTTCTTAGGAAGAGATGGAGTGGGTGAGGCTCTCATTTCTGAGAACTTTTGAGTAAGTTGTTCAATTGAGTTATTCCAATCTTCTTTTTCTTTTGAAGCTTGGGTCTCAATTGTAGATTTTATCTGGTCTAAAGTTTGTTCAACCTTAGATGTTTCTGTATTACTTCGGGATAAATTTTCTAATCTATCCAGAATCCTTTGATTGAGGTTTTTAAGTTCTGTGATCTGATGAGATAAGTTTCTTACCTGATCCTCAAGTTTTGTTATGGAAGCTTTAAGATAATCTGTATTCATTATAAGGTAATTTCTGTAATATGTTTTCTAAGTTTTCTAATCTCGTTTAGATTTCTGTAATACATATTTTGGTAATATTGTCTTTGTAAAATAGATATGTCTGTCCTGGTTTTTAAAACCCAAGATAAATAAGCAATGGCTATTCTATGCTCATTTATCTGTTTTTTCTTTTGTTGTAAAGGCTGATGTGCTTCATAACTAATGAGTTACTTTTGCAAAAAGCCTTTCAAAATAAGTTTTTTCTTTAAGTAAATGCTTGTATGCATAATAACAATGTCTGTCATAAAGATTTTTCTTACTAAAGTTTGGATTCTCTTCAACAAGAGGTCTGTATATTTTAAGCTGTCTCATAACATCTCTATATTGCCTTTTCATGACAATAAACGTATCAAAATAAGTATATTCCATTAAAACTCTGTCTCAGAAATCGTAATAGCTCTGATAAGTAAAAGGGGTATGTGCCTCCGCAGAGGTGAGAGAACTAAACCTCATGGGAATAAAAATTTCTGTCTGTGATAAATCATTCATAGAGATCTTTAAGATCATCTTCGTCATCTAGATATACTCTACCAAGTAAAAGGGGTATGTGCCTCCGCAGAGGTGAGAGAACTAAACCTCATGGGAATAAAAATTTCTGTTGAGTTCCAAATCCAAATTATCTAAGATATAATCTTCTTGGAAGATTTGGAATTTTAGTGTTGTCAGAATCTTTTGGGCAAGATCCTGGTTAGGGATTCTATGTAATAAGTAACAAACTATTTTGGAATAGTTTGGGATGGAAATTGTTGATCTAATTGATATGTTTTCTGAAAGTTTGTATGTGCAGCAAAAGATGTCATAATCTGGAATAACTCTAGATGTTCTGAAAAAACTTGTTTCTGTATTTTCTGAAGGTATTGGTAAATTGCTGTAATTTTCCATTATTGGAAAGGTTTTGAAAAAGTTTTCTGTATTAAAAAGGTTAATCAAGTGAAAGGGCTTATGAAAGATCACTCCTTCACTTTATATATATATATATATATATATATATATATATATATATATATATATATATATATATATATATGTGTGTGTGTGTGTGTGTGTGTGTGTGTATATACAAGGGTATATATGTGCTGGGGCTAACTACCCCCACGGTAGCTCCACCAGTGTAATATATATTTCAAAGAAGGTTCCGAAAGGGGTAAATAAGTTTAGCAGAATATATTGCGTTTGTGGTGAAAAAATAATAATTAACAAACGCATTTGAGACTTGCGTGTTTTTTTTTTTTTCCTCAAACGCAAGTCCCAAATGCTCTTTTTTTTCTTTAAAAAAAATGTTCTTTTTCTATTTTTGTCTAGCTTTTTAAATACCATATTTTTGTCACTTTTTGAGAAAATCTTCCCATTACAATCTTTAATTCACCTACTTGTTGTATGTGCTCAACTTTTATATTGTACAATGGTAATGACTACAATAATGAACACGGCCTCCTAATAAATGCAACGACTTCCCTCCATAAGTGTAGACTCTTCAGTAATTACTGTGTGCTCTCCTTCGTAACTGCTTTTTGATGAGACAGTGTCCTACTAAGTGCATTAGACTCTAAGAATCGTTCCATAGCCTCCTGCTTCACTCTTGACCATTACCTATTCACCGTGTCACAGTGTTGATTGCTTTTACTGCTTCGGATCGAGTCCAGTTACTAATCCAATTATCCCGTTACTAACCCCTACCACCAAGCTGAGAGCTAGCTAGCGGAATATCTCATCACTAATAATAGGCAAAACATGATTTTTGCACTAGAAGATTATGTGTTTAGTTCTTATCAACATCATTTTGGTCAAGTCTATCATACATGATCTTCCTAGTCTGATTTGCCTTTCAAGTTTGAATGGGGTAGTGGGCATAAAAAAAAATTCTTAAAATTGACTTTTTCTATTTTTATAAAATTTTAAATATGTAAATTTAATAATTTATTTGCTAATATTAAAATAAAAATTATTAAAATACAGAAACAGACTTAACAGAGTCGTGGCTAAGATTCGCCAATAACGAGAGGCTGAAAACATCGCTCCATAACGTCTTCACTTTCTTGCTGCTGCGCAGTTCTACTGCTCTACTCCCAAGCAACCTCAATCAATCCTATGCAGTGATAGATTGTAAAGGAAATGCCGCTTCTTCAAGCTCCATCTTCTGCTACTCTTTCCTTTCTTCCTTTATCTTCACAACCCAAAGCAGGTAACTTTCCATGCTGCCACGCACACTCACATATACATATATATGCATTTGTATTTAATGACTTAATGCCATGTTGCTGTTGTTTCTACTTCTTAGGATTATATGTAGCAGAGAACTGTTGCCTTCTCTGCAATTCTCCTTTCCCGTCTCAAAGACACTTGAGGCCATTGAGTGTGGCATCCACCCGTTCAATTTTGACGCCTAAAGTTGCTTCTGTGAAAGGTAAATTTCTTATTTTTACCCGGAAGTTTTGTTGTTATTTTAAGGAAACCCCATTTCTTGAATTTGTGAGATTCGGTTATATTGTTTAGATTTGTGCCCTCAGTAGGTAATGTGACTTGTATGTGTAGTAAAGTTTCATTTTTTTAAGTGACGAGGAAATTCTCAGCCACTACTCAAGGGTGTGCACAGGTAAACCCCACCCTAACTGCAAAGAGCCACAAAGTGGTAAATCAGGCTATGTTGCTTATAGCTAAGCAACTCAAACCAAAAAGACCAATAGGCCGCTCCCACTTAGAGTCAATCTTATAAAACCTTATGGTTATCAAGTCAACACCATGACAAACGTGGCTAGGGTTGCCCCCCGTGAAGTTTCGTTCTTGGTTTGTCTGTGACGTGGATATGTTAGCTACAAGCTTATGGTTTATTGGTTTATGTTCAATCAGCTTCCTTTGTTTATATTAGGAATTTAACTGTGGTGTAGTCATTTAACCACTTATTTAAGGTGTACCAATAAGGCTGTGTATGAATTCCACTGTCAAAACTAGTGTTGGAAGATGCTGTCACTATATTAAATTTGTTGCTTAAAGTAGAGAGTGAAGAGATAAATGAGCAGAAAATATTGTCACACTCTAAAGTTTAAGCATGAAAAACAAATGTCTTTAACATTTTCGACATTAAAGTCATCATCAAGCAACGGGAATATCTAAACTGTGACCAAGTATTTATGCTTGGTTTTATTTGATGCCATACTGAGTTTTCCATGCATAGCTTCTTTGCTGAATTTGTGATTACTTTTGAGCCAGTCTGTAGTCAGTTAGCATATATTCTATGTCTGTTTAGCTTCGTTGTTTTTTTTTTTCTTTTTGGTAAATTTACTCTTGCTCCTATATATTTTTTGGATGCAAATACATGCTGATTATATTCTTGAGTTCCTGTCGACATATCTAACTAAACATGGCAAATTGCAGGTAGTGCTTCTGTGGTATCAAATCAAACCGCTGAGGCTGAAGTACTTAAAGCCCTTGCACAGATAATTGATCCAGATTTTGGAACTGATATAGTTTCATGCGGGTTTGTGAAGGACCTCCTTATCAATGAGGCTTTGGGAGAGGTCTACTAAGCACACAAGTTTATCGATTCCATAACTTATTTGTAAAATTTTATATTCTCTTCTAATGTTATTGGGTTGCAGGTTTCATTTCGGCTAGAGCTTACAACTCCAGCATGTCCGATCAAGGACATGGTAAATGAAACACAAACACCATTGTTTGATCAAGAATTGATGTGTGTATCAAGTGGTACATAACTTAGTTTCTATTTTGTTACCATTGGTTCATTATTCAGTCACAATGAACCTTATATTAATTCAATAACTCTTATTTTCTTCTTCCTGTAACAAATTCTGTTTTTATGGGGGTTATGTACCAAGAATCAGTGTTAGGTCAACTTTGCCTGGCATGAGAAATTTATTGATGTTCATCTTTCTGCAGTTTGAGCAAAGGGCTAATGAGGTGGTTGCTGCACTTCCCTGGGTTAAAGAGGTGAAGGTGACAATGTCAGCCCAACCAGCAAAACCCGTTTATGCTGGACAACTTCCACCAGGTCTGCAAACAATATCCAATATAGTGGCTGTCTCAAGTTGCAAGGTAAACTCCACACATTTTAAATTTCTGCTGTTATACTTTATGAGCAGTGAAAATCTGCTGAGAGTGCTGAAGACTCTGATTTAAAACTTTGCTATAATGATTCTTCTCTTTTCAACAACTTTGCAAGAAACAGAAGGACACAAGGAGAAAATTCTAGTATTCTACTGCAAAACAGATATTCTTATGTTAATATAATGCGACTATTTGATAACATGTATCATGCTTCCTTCACTTTTTCTATGACTCCTGTTCTAAAATCTTTTTGAAAAGCCAGTGGGCAAAAGATTTCCCATGTACAATTAATAAAACTTTGCATTTTAAACGAGTAACATCTCCAAGTTTGTGTCCTGTTTTGCCTATTAAAAGAAATAATTTATTATTTTTGTTATATCCTTGTTCCTGCAATCCTGCATTATGCTAATGTAAAAATCACAGGGAGGAGTGGGTAAATCAACTGTAGCTGTCAACCTTGCTTATACTTTGGCTGATATGGGTGCTCGAGTTGGTATCTTTGATGCTGATGTATATGGCCCTAGTTTGCCCACAATGGTTTCCCCAGAAAACCGGCTGCTTGAAATGGTAACTTCTGTTCCTTATACTCAAATGCATACAGCTTGCAGAAATATAACCATTAACGAACCTTTAGAACCCAGAGAAGAGAACTATTATTCCAACAGAATACTTGGGTGTCAAGTTGGTGTCTTTTGGATTTGCTGGGCAAGGGCGTGCAATAATGCGAGGTCCAATGGTGTCTGGGGTCATTAACCAACTGCTTACTACTACCGAATGGTATGATGTACTTTCTGTATAAATTGGATCTGGTTGGAGGAACCACTCTCCATTAGATTCTGTATGCATATTGAAGTTCATTGATAATTTTTACTCAGTTTTATTGCTTATTATTTTAAGCTCGTTGAAATTGTTTTACTCATGGTTCTTGTCTCTGATAACCCTTGCCCCAAATATTGCCTATTGAACCAATGAGCTAAGTCCGTTCTTGTCTCTGATATCTCTCTTCACTAAAAGTGGTTTTCTCATTGAAAATAATGCATTTCATTATGCAGGGGAGAATTAGACTACCTTGTTATTGACATGCCTCCCGGAACTGGTGATATTCAACTCACCCTGTGCCAGGTTTGCTCATACCCTGGTGACTAATGTTTATGTTTACGATAGTTCTTTAGATGTTCAGCGTTCCTCTTGTCAAACACTTGAAATAAAAACGTTTGGTTGGATGTGGGGATTAGGTTGTTCCATTGACTGCTGCAGTTATTGTTACCACGCCTCAAAAGTTAGCGTTCATAGATGTTGCAAAGGGAGTTCGCATGTTTTCTAAGCTCAAGGTCTGTTTAACATCAGTCATCTATTTTTCCGTTTTGTTTTGACTTTTCATGTGACTTAATCACGGGTTACCATATCACTGTTCCTGAATATTTATCTCCTTCCGCTGCTTAGGTACCTTGTGTTGCTGTAGTCGAGAATATGTGTCACTTCGATGCTGATGGGAAACGCCATTACCCATTTGGTAAAGGCTCAGGTGCTCAGGTTGGCTCTTTTTCTTAGATATGAGTATATGACTGTTGTTTGGTCTCCCGGCCACGAAATAGCATTTTAGGCTTCCATCTTACAGAATGAATCATATTCGGTGAAAATTTTATTGACAAGTTTAGAACCCTTAAAACCAGTAATGTAATTATTGGAATTTCCATCAAACATTCCAAATCAGTTCTCAAGTTACACAGCAATTATTGTCAAGAACCAGTAGTTTAGTCAAGTGTTAGCTCAGGATCCCGCTAGTGATCACATTTGAGTTGGTTTTGCTACTCCACAGGACCAGAACTTGAAAAATTATAATGATAATACTAAGGAAGGAATGTCTCTTCCATAATATTATCTATGCTTCTCTTTTTACAAATACTATTTCGTATAAATTGCATCATATCATTTCATCGTTACAGGTTGTGCAGCAGTTTGGGATCCCGCATCTGTTTGATCTTCCTATCAGACCAACTGTAAGTCCTAGTTGTACTGGTATAACCGACGTGCATGTGGCAATGGAAAAAAATCATTTCCCTGAATCTTAAACAGCTCTCAGCTTCTGGAGACAGTGGAACGCCTGAAGTTGTTGCTGATCCTCAAGGAGAAGTTGCCAGTACGTTCCAAGAGTTGGGCGTCTGTGTAGTGCAACAGTGCGCCAAAATCCGCCAACAAGGTACTCTTTGTTCTTTTATTCTTCTTTTTTCTCCCTTGATGAATCTTGGTTTAACCCACTAGCGTCAATCAGCTCTCGAACTCCAGTTTAGAAACTTGCTAACGACTGGAAAATTCTTTTTGTTTCCGCCTTGCTTCAGTCTCGACTGCAGTAAGTTATGATAGATCTATCAAGGCAATCAAGGTGAAAGTGCCCAATTCAGACGAAGAGTTCTATTTGCACCCTGCAACTGTAAGAAGAAACGACCGCTCTGCTGACAGTGTGGTACGTAAACAAGTTTTTTTAGCCCTGATGCTTTTTCATTTAAAAAAAAATGAAGCAAGCAGTCTAGGACACTAAGAACTACTGAAGTTTCCTTCATAGATATCCCTTTATGGTCGACTATTGTTTCTTCTGCTTAAGCTACCAAGCGATGAAGTGTTAAAGACACTAATGCAGTAATAAGTTTGGGGAACTTCGATTAACTCCAGTAACATATGCAGATAGGAAATGTTTGGGCAACTGTATATGGCCATAATCATTTTTTATTCGATTACTTCATTCAAAATTTTACTGTCTGGGGTTAGCGGTTTTGTTCCCTTGTAGCCTTACTGATTTACTTTAGTTATTGTAACTGGAACAGGATGAATGGACCGGTGAGCAGAAATTGCAGTACTCTGATGTACCAGAGGACATCGAGCCTGAAGAAATCCGGCCCATGGGGAACTATGCTGTATCAATAACCTGGCCAGATGGATTTAGCCAGGTGATTATAGTTTATTTTTCCCGTGTAGATATTTTCTTCAATCGATCCTTTTAAAGGGACTTCCATACGATCTGCACGATAGACTGAGCTCCCATGGCAAAGTCACCAAGCTACAAAGTTATTGTAGTCAGCTTTTTTGTGAAACAAAAACCAGAAACCATTGAACATTATAATCAGTGACCAAAAACCTGTTTCTTTGAGTAAGCTATGTTCTAAGCCTTCTTTCTGGCCATTGGGTACCTATAAACAATCAGTTAGTAAGCACAGCAGAATTGAGAATGGATTTACAAAATTAGTTTTTGATCGAGTTCATCAACCGTGTCTCTACATCATCAATTTCTTTCAAGTGTTAAAAAGCGGCTAAGCTCTATGTTCTGGCGTGGTTCTTTCCTGCAGATTGCTCCTTACGACCAGCTCCAAACAATAGAACGCTTGGTCGAGGTTTCTCAACTGACTCCTGCACAGGTAAAACGCGCAACCATTCTGATTCCACTAGAACCTTAAAACCTTACTACTCAAACTTATGTTGTTTTGCATTTGCTCTCCTTTTTTGCCCAGTAGCCATGATTGCAAGAAGAAAGATGGTGCTGATAGAACTGAAGATTTGTTTACACAACCTTCCAAAGTTAAAAAGATGCATATTTGTGGAGCTAAAAGGACCTCTGTGCATACTTTCTATAGATTTGTCTGTAAATTGTCAGCATGGATTTGTCATTACAACTCAAAAGTGTATCCTTGAAGTGTGCATTTAACATTCTTGATGACTTGCAAGTTTATAACAAATTCCTAAACACAACTGTTAGTATCATACGCTTATCACTACGCCAAAAGTTATTGTTCATAGTCAATGTGCAACTTTATTTTCTTATACTACCACATTTTTGAGACGCATAGTGTTGGATGCCTTGCCCAACAATTCTCCCTCCAAGCACCTGTTAGCCTTAACTGCACAGTTTTTACTTTTACTTTTGTTGGGACATGAATCTGTGACTTGGCTCTGATACCTATTTGTTGAGATCACTATCACAATTAATAAAACAAAATAGTTTCAGTCATGTAGATGCAGACACATTGTTGAACCACGTAAATTTTGTTTTCTTTACTTTCTAGCATTGCTATTGTTTCTTGTTCTAGTTCAAGATTCAAGAAAGGTGGTATATGCCTAGATAGGGGGTGCCCAAGTGGGTGTAACATGATTCTCGTACTTAAAAGTCATGCGTTCAATTCTTGCCAACACCCTCTTAATTAAACCCATTGTTTATTGGTGCACATTCTTGAATAGTGCCTGCGAGTTTTCATAGTGTCCTAAAAAAAACAAAAAGTAGTATATTTTCCTTGGTTATTTGGAAGTGGTTGTTACATCCAAATCAAACCCATCATGCATTCGTTACATTATTATTATCGTGTCAAATATCTTGTCCATTATTTTTTATTTTTGAGTTCATCTTGTCCATTATTTCGTCATTGTCATATTGTATGTTGTAACTAAGGTCTGAATTCATACCATTTAAATAATACGGAGTAAATCAAAATCTTACCCTCCTACTATATTATCAAAAGTTTTTGTTTTTGTTTTTAAATTTGTAACAGAATTAATTATGAATTTTTTAAAGTAAAAAATTAATTTCATAGAAAAATAATTTAATATGTAAACACTGTAAAAGTTAATTTAGACATAACTTTTTAAAAAGAAAAATGCTATGTTTATTTGAATAAATAAGATATTTTGATTAAAAAAAAAAAACAACTATAGTTAGTTTCGGGGGGCTATAATCCCGGAATGTAACAACCACCATCCTATATATCCAGCAGTAATTTAATACTAATTAAAGGGCAAATCCGTAAAATAGATAAAAAATATCGCACCCCCATCACTGACTCTCTCACTCTCCGACTTGTAACTTTCTCACCAAAAACGATGCAAAGGCAGTTGTTTGGAGCTTCGCAGCATTTGCTAAATCTAAGCCGATCGACCACCGCCGCTCTCGTCGCCGGCTCCGTCTCTTCGATTTTACGTGCCGGAGCTAGATTCTCAAATACGCCACACTTTCCCTCGTTCCGGACCTTCGCGATCATGGCTTCCAGCAGCTCCGATGAGTTCGTCAAAGGAAATGTTCACCCGAATGGCGTCGCCGTCATCACCCTCGACCGCCCAAAAGCTCTCAACGCCATGAACATAGGTATGTTTATATTCACCTGTGTGAAGTATCTTTAGGTATAGTATGCGAATTTCAGTTTAAAAATTGGTGATTCTGTGATTGATATGGTTAACTGTTACCATTCTCGATTTGAGATTCTCTGGTCCATTTAAGTAAGTAGTCACTGCATTGATCTTAAATATTTGGAGTGATATAGATGCAAGTCTATTGAGCTTATCGCGAGAATGTTAATATCTGAATATGTGTTTGGAGCAGCGGTTTTTTACAACCTGAATTTATTCTATTTAAAAAAAAAAAACCGCATGAAAGTTTCTATGGGATTGAGATGTTAAAGCTTTGCTTGCGGTTGTATTTTTGGAATAACGTGAGATTGAATATGATGCAGATATGGATATCAGATATAAAAGCTTTTTGGATGAATGGGAAGCAGACCCAAAGGTGAAATGTGTCTTAATTGAGGGAAGCACTCCACGTGCCTTTTGTGCAGGTAAATGACTGGTGGAAAATCTTTTAATCATTATTTTGGAATAGATACTGAGGTCTGAGGTTTTTATTTTTATTTTTTAAAATCTCAAAGTAATCTTATTGTCTCAAATCAGTCTTTTAAGGGCATACAAATGTGTGTTTGTATATGTGCAAGTGTTGTGTGACTTGTGTCTGCACTTGTATTTTCTGAGTGCTGTAAGGTGTGGAGGGTAATCATTCATTGCCAATGCAGGAATGGACATTAAGGGTGTTGTTGCCGAAATTCAAAAGGACAAAACCACTGCTCTTGTTCCAAAGGTTTTTCTGGCATCATGAGAATTTTCCTACAGCCGTCCATTAACCAATAGCTATGCTTATCTTTTGGCCGAATTCTCAATGTGTTGTGGTCATGCTGCATACTTAAACTGTAGCTTAGCTGCAGATATTGATGTCATATACTTGTATAGTTTTATCAACATCATTTTTATAGCCCAATGGATCACAGAAGTCGTTGTGTGTCATTTTACCTGCAGGTGGTGATATCAAGCAGATTACAACCAAAAAACAACTCTCAGATATTATTGAGGTCTTGTAGTGTGTTTTTCACTGTGTGATTACCATCTAGCAATAACATAACACCAAAATGAAATCAATTAAATGAAGTTGGATAATACTCAAGTAGCTCTTAATGTAAATGTGGTTTATAGCTGATGCTTTTACTCAGAAGTTGGTTGTGTTTATGGAAACTATTATATGTTGAAAGTGGAATTGTGGAAGTGACTGCATACTTGGGATCGAACTATGACTCTAAATTCTTTAGATTTCGTGTACTCTACCGCTTTTCTTCATGTCTACATTGTCAATGGAGATGGTCAATAAAGTAAAAAATCTAAGTTAGATGATGATATTTAGTCAAGCAGGTCTTACTGGATATTTAATGACTTCCAAACCCAATACAATGTAACAGGTCTTTACGGCTGAGTATTCTTTAATATGTAAGATCTTTGAGTACAAGAAGCCTTATATTAGCTTCATGGATGGCATAACCATGGGATTTGGCATTGGATTATCTGGTCATGGTCGCTACAGGCTAATAACTGAGGTGCATCTTCTTTATTAATGAAAATTTATGGTTTCTATATTTTATTTACTAATATTCACTTTTCATTCAAATGGATTTGTTTCAGAGGACTGTTCTTGCCATGCCAGAGAATGGAATTGGCTTGTTTCCAGATGTTGGCTTTTCTTATATAGCTGCACATAGCCCAGGAGAAGGAGCAGTTGGTGAGATTTCTTCTTATTTTGGTTGGATTCTTTCTGCTATGGATCTGTTAGTCTTTTATTTTTCAATCTTTAACTATGGTTGGTATCTTCTTCATAGTTTATTCTTTATTCAACCTTCTTACTTGTTTCAGGTGCTTATCTTGGATTGACGGGAAATAGAATATCAACACCTGCTGATGCATTGTATGTTGGTCTAGGAACACACTATGTCCCATCTTCAGATTTGAGTGCACTGAAGGGGGATCTCTTGGCTGCCACACTGTATGTTTTCTTCTCTTATTAACTTAGCTGAAGTTATCCATGCTATATTTGTCTTGCATATTTATTTCTGCTATATTTGAGATAGAGTGCCTAAATATGTTATATTCTTGTTGCTCAAATTGATTATGAACTTTGGCTTTTTTTTTATTTAACATTTTATTTGGTGGTTGAAAGAAAAGATTCTGCCTTTGCATATTGGTATTCCAACATGCTCAGTTCCTGTATTGGCTCATTAACACACATTTCTTTTCTAATGGAATGTGTTTTGAGTTACTTTTATAGTAAGAAGTCTGTTAGTCTGATAGAGATAGGTGATTGCATCATCTATCAACTTTATTCCTTACTATCTCACTTGTTACTAGTTCTGAGGATCCACACAACGATATTCAGAAACTACTGGAAAAATACAGCAGCAGCCCTGATTCAGAGCCACGCTTGAAGTTACTTTTACCTAGGATAATTTCAACATTTGGTGGAAACAAGGCTATCAACGATATAATGAAGGAGCTAGAAAATCATCAGGAGAGTGCTGATACATTAGGTAAGTTTTTTGTATGAAGGACTCATCCACTGGTTCCTATTAATTAATTCTACATTTGATGTGTTATTGGCATTAATCACATCAAACATCCCATTCTTTACTAAACAGTGGCTGAGTGGGCCAAGGATGCTTTGCAAGGGCTTAGAAAGGGTGCCCCCTTTTCTCTTCATCTCACTCAAAAGTATTTCTCCAAAGTTGCATCTGCTCGTGGATGCAATAACAATATCTTATCAAAGGTGAGAGTTCCCCGCTGCACCATTTCTATTATATCTTGTATTGCTTTTTTTCATGTGAGCTCCACAATCATAACTCACAGCAATATCTGATATTCAATACTAATTTGGTGTGCTCAGCTAACTGGGGTGATGAAAACTGAGTATCGCATTGCTTTGAGATCTGCTGTCCGAAATGATTTTGCTGAAGGTGTTCGTGCCGTTTTGGTGGACAAGGATCAGGTTTGTTTCTTGTAATTTAAAGCCTATATAAAACTTTCAACAGCAGCTGTACTTTGCAATAATTCAAGGCATTTCAGATTCGATGGATGAAATTGGTTTGTGTTTAATTTCAAAATAATTTAACAACACCTTGTTCTGTTTTATTTGTTCACTTCACCCCCCGCTTACTTTTGTTCCACCTTTTCACAGAATCCAAAATGGAATCCATCAAGTTTGGAGGAGGTTAATCCCAGTGAGGTGGAGGCTGTATTTGAACCCCTAAGCCCAGAAATCGGAGACCTGAATGTATAAGGTTTGATCTCTACGCTTCCTTTTTGTTCCCATCAATAGCCAATAGGGATGGAACTAGGGAAGTATTCCTCATGAATAATCAATGTAAGACCTATCCTATGTACTATTTCAAATTTAGACAGTCTTTTGATTTATGAATAAAGTTCAAATTAACGAAAGAGGAAACAGTCATAGGCCCTGTTTGGTAAATGGCTGTTGGCTGATTGGGTTGGATGTTTGGTTAGAAGGTATGATTTGTTGATAATATTAGCTGATTGTAAAAAGTTGTTTGATAAATTAGCTGTTAGCTGATATAATTTTTTTTTTCAAAAAACTAATTGAAAAGGCTACTTTGAGTAGCCTTTTGAATTTTAGCATTTTGGAGTTACAAAAAGTTTATTAACCAAACAACTAATAGTGGTCAAATAAGTCAAAATTGGCTGATAGGCTGATTATTTACCAAACAGGGTCATACTCTTTCTTCCAAATTAACGAAGTGGTTGCCTCTCCCATGAACAATTCGACAAGGGAACGGCAACCATGGTTGCTTCTGCCATCCAAATTGACACACTACAATCTTCATCCAAATTGAATGGTTATCGTGAATTCATTATCATATTTAAGGAAGAATGTTATGAAATACGGAGTATAATCTTATTTAAAAGAAGGAAGCCCCTTGTCAGCAAACAACAATATTGACGACACTTTTGGTAATGTGCATCAATATTGAGTGTTTGTTTTTTTGGGTAATGTTTTGCATGGCTGGACTAAAATATGGCTTCTTTTTAATCTTTGACAAATACATTTGCCACTTAACAAACTTCTTACTCCATGAGGCGATAAGTCTTAATTGTTTTGATAAGTTTTAATTGTTTAAGATATTCAATAAATAAAAGGGAAAAATCAAACTAATTAAAACTTTGCCAAATAAAGTACACCAATAAAACTTCTATTTCCCCCATAAATTGCGAGATATATATTTCCAAACCATATTATTCAAAAAGGATATATAAAATCGTATTTAATTTTTACTTCTTTTGCTTCCAAATTAATTTTTACTTCCTCATTATTAGGACTCTATGTAGTTGAGTCATAGTATGAGTCAACTACATAGAGTCCTAATATTGTATTAAAGTGTTCTGGGAGTTTTTGGGCGTTCTGATTCTTTTTCTTCTATTACGATAAAACTAGTTGGATGAAAAGAGCGCTCCTAAATGAAACCTTTCTCAACCTTTCTCAACTATACGATACCGCAAAATGTTTCTTCCTTCCTGATCCTTTCGCATGGGAGGGGGGTTGGCTGATGATGGGTAGGCTTGTTGTGCTTTGGCCCTTTTGTGGGCTTTCATCGAAACAGGCCCGAAACCCTAAACTGTACAGATTACATAAATATATATATACCAAATGAATCACAAGTCTACTGAGACAGAGACTCATACTATGACTCAACTACATAGAGTCCTAATACTCATCATAAAGTTGGATGAGTTTCTCTATTAATCTTTTGTTGGCCACAGTTTCATTTAGATTAGTAACTTTATTCTTGTATAATAATCTGTAAATTATATAACCTCAATTGAAAATGTGTTCATAATAATTAACTCGTAAGTTTTTAATACGAGAATTATGTTTTAAAATCAGTGTCTCAACGTCTACTACTTCTTCTCGCATATCAAGTTTTAATATGTTTTTTTTTATGAATTACATCTTAATCTATTCAATTTTATAACGTCAAAAGGTGTTAAATTTGTGAGTGGTATATACAATTAACTTATACAATTCCCTTTGATTTTTTGAGCATCCACGGCAGCGACTTTATATTTAAATTGTTTGACAGCGACTTTCTCAAGTCACAGTCAACCAAAGCATAAATAAATTCAACTAGGACGCCAAAAAACAAAAGCATAAATTCGAAATTTCCATTTCTATAATTTTCTTCTTTTCTCTGCGTTTACACAAATTGATTCGAAGAATCATTTGAAACGAGGACAGTATATCAGAATAAATGAAGTATTCTCTTCTCTGTCCTTCAACTTCAACGCCACCTTCTCTATCCAAATTCCCGCATACCAGTTTTCCCGCGCAATGTTCTCAGTATTTGCCGCCGTACCGAAGAATTACTCGCCGAGCTTTTGCAGCAATGGCGTCGTGCTCCTCCCAAGTTCCATCGCACACGGTTCGTACGGTTACGATATCCTATACCGAGCTCAAGGTGAGTTTTCTCGGCTTGGTGTCATCACCGATAAGTCAGATTATTGAAGAGCTGCACGGCTCTCAGTATCGAGTTTTTTTTTTCCTCTTTCAAAAGAAGCGTGCGTTTTTTGAAATCCTGTTCCGTTCACGTTTCAGTGTTTAAATTCGGTAGAGCGTATGCGTGCGGATATGCATTACGTTATTCTGGTGCCAACTTGTGTAGGTTTACTGATGGTTTCATTTCTGATGAATTATTGATTGAATCAGGATAAGAATGCTGACTTATCGGCGAAAATTGAAGAGGGCTTTGGGCCGAACAGCCTTGGAATTCTGTCAATTTCAGATGTAAGGAAATGATATTTACACAATACATCTGTTAATCTTTTATTTTACAATTTACTAGTTGGCTGCTATAGATAGATAGAAAGTTGTAATTGTAATTTGGCTGTCAGATTATTGAAGCTGCATTATCAGTATGATGTCAGCTTGTTATATATGTTTTGCTTTCTCATCCTTTTTGTTTTTGTAGGTTCCTGAGTATACTTTATTGCGTCGAAACCTACTTCTTCTTTCACCTAGGTAAGAATATATTCTTGACTGCAGTTCTGCACCATAGATATATGTGATGTATTATTTGGATATAACATTATAAAGAGTGAGTTGTAAAGAAATTGTTTCTTATCAGATTAGCCAACCTGCCAGAAAGTGTGAAACAGGAGCTGGAAGATCCTCATAGTAGGTAACTAAACTTATCCCATGATCAATCCTTAAATCATAGTGTGTGTGTGTGTGTGTTTTTTTTTTTTTTTCATTGTTCTATGAATGAATGCATTGCTATTCTCTAATATTTGGTTGTTTGTTCCATCCCTAATGGCTGCCATCCTCGTGCTGTCTGTATTGAACTCCATATGCAAGTTTGTGCTTGGGGATTTTATTTTCCTTTATTCACCATTTAATCTTAGATTTGCTATGGCCTTGGGACTTATGCCAGGTATAACTTTGGATGGAGTCATGGAAAGGAGAAGCTTGAATCTGGAAAGCCAGGTAGAATTGACTGTTCTTGTAATGGTTGAGAAAGAGAAAACCATAGAATTCACTTGAGAAGTTTTACATGTCAAAGTTATTATGTGAATATGTGATCATTACAATTTACAACACGTTGGTGACTAACAAATGAAATAAAAGAACCTCCGATAGAGGGCATTTCATCCCTTTATCTTATAATGAAATATTAAATGGATTGTGATAATTTTTTCGGCCTGTGGACATATTGCTACTTTTTTTTAATAAATAAAAAAAAGGGGCTTTGAAGCAGTGATTATTTTACTTTTACTCATAAACTTCATTAGTGTGTGATACACACATGGCATGCATATGCACCATCTATTTATCTATGGATGTTTTCTATAAATTATTAAATTTATATGCATCTCATGTTATGTTTAACACTTTAACCTGCTCTCTGTTGCCTGATTTGCACATGCTCACATCACGCATGGTGTCTTTATAGGTGCTGTTTTCTGAAACTTAACATATATTTCATGTTTCCTTGGACTTTCTCACTGCTACTTGATGTTTATTACGCAGATACACTGAAAGGATCCTTCTATGCAAATCCAGTATTTGATGTGCCTACAACTGAGAAATCCCTTATTGAACGGTTAAGATCTCTTCTTTAATATACATGCTATAGTCATACCTCTGATTAATTTCCATGTATCAAATCTGTAAAATTTTTGCATGTCACCTTTGAGTTTCGGCAGTTATATATTTCATATTGCTTAAAGATTATGTTCTTTACTATCCTTGTAAAGATTATGTCTTCTCTGTCCTTCTAGATATTCATCATATTGTGGACGAAATATATGGCCCCATAGCGCTCTGCCAGAACTTGAGATGGGTATATTTTATCTATTCATCTATCTATAAACTCAAAATTTATTTATTTGCATTGCACTTTTTTTTGGTCTATTTCAAATACAAATTTGCTTGATACTTGATTACAGATGGTATCTCTACTTCATTCAATGTTGTTGATAGAATAGCAACACCTAAATAGTCTATATTTTCATAGGCATCATATGATCCTGTTTTAATCAATCCTTGTACTGTAGAGGTTAATTTGACATCAATGTTTAGCCAACTGTTGGTTCTGCAATTAGTTTTTTTTGTTCATGAATCTTAAACAGTTTTTATAATACTAAATTTCTAAATTTAAGGAAAATTTATTCGTTCTTCATTCTTTTATTTGGAAAGTTATTTGGGTAAAGCTCGTGATTAGTTGACACATATGAAGACATGAAGTATTTGTTAGTTTTGATGTAGAGTTTGTGGCATGGTATCAGTGCCACACCATCTTACCCAGTTAACATGCTTGGTTGATTTATGATTTCTGAATATTTATTTTCACTATGCAGCTTTTAAAGCCCTTGGAAAGATGATTCTGGATGTTGGGTTGCTGTTGGCTCATCACTGTGACCGATACGGTAAGTTCTTAATGCTTGAGTTGCTCTATTTTTTTAGATGAATGAGTTTTCTTTTTTGTTCTTTTGTCTTGCTGGGTAATGAACTGAAGGCCATTGGCTGTTGTTTGTAGTCTTTGGGTTCCCTTTTAGACTATAAGAATTTTCAAGACTCACATTGCTGGGTGACCCATTCGCTCCTAGTTAATAAATATGATATGGATGATGGGCCCATATTTAATTTTTATTAGAGCTACATAAGGCAGAGCTCATAATACATTGTGAGCCAGCTCACTGTATCTTATTAAAGAATGTTAGAGCTTCAAATTACAAACATGAGGCATTGATAGCAACCAGCATGGTGCGTGTTTGAGTAATGGCATCTTTAATGAATCCTTTGTGTCTGTTTGGAGTCTAAAATGGATTTGTGATTTATTAACAAAATATTTAATGGTTTCATTGCCTAGGTGTCATTTTGAATAAGCTAATTTTTTAATTAAAATTTCCAAGGACTCAAAGTGGAGAAATTGTCAATTATGTGAAATATCAATACCTGGCTAAGAGGATTTGAGTTATACCCAAATAGACTGTCCTTGAATGTTACCCCTCCATCCCAGTACACAACACAGAAAAGGTCTTCCATAGTCTGTGTTCCTGTTGCTATGTAATTTGAGTTATCTATTTGCCAGTATGTTTCACTTTCTGTACAATGATAAGTAAATTAACTGAGGTATGGTGACATATTACTCCTTTCCCTTACCTGCATGTCTGCATGATGCAGGAGGGCATTGAGTTAAATTTTATTTCTTCCAACACAGATTTTTGAGTTCCATTTACTTAATTGGTGCAGTATCCAGCAGGATAAAAACAAATGAAACTGATGGCCTTGAACAGATACTTCATCGTTCTAGATGTCATAAAGGCCGATTGCTTTACTATTTCCCTGCCCAGAAAAGGTAATCTTATATTATCTCTTCTGTACCAGTTATGCTGTTATGCTTTCAGTTTATGTTGTGGGTTAAGTAAATGGCACTTGGCAGAAGACTAAAGACAGAGTCAGAACAATGACAAAGCTATTTGACAACTTGGGCTTTTCTATTTTCCTAAAATGGTTAATTGAGTTGACTGTTGGCTTGAAGCTTTTATTAAAATATTTTTTTCCACCAGTTTCCTTTGTTTCGATTAATTTGTAGTCACAATTCAGTGCCAGTTATCAACTACTATAAAATACACATATAGGACAAACTCTTTGTCCAAAATTTTTAAAGTCATCATCTTTTTTCTTTATCGTATCATCACCGGTTTGTAGCCAGCAGAGTATTATAAAATGTCATATCTCAATATGGAATTTAGTCATTCACTAGAAGTTTTTGGATGTTGAGATAATGGCCTTTGACAATATTTGTGACTTTATGGTTGATTTGTGATTGTATATTGTTCTTGTAACATTTATGAATTCTATTAGATTTCCTATTTTGTTGGTCCTCTAGATCTCTTCAAAATATAATTATAGTTTTGTATTCACTGTTTTAGAAGGAAGAAAATGGATATGAGATCTCTATATTTATAATTTAATTAATTAATTAATTAATTATTTATTTATTTTAATTGTTATGGATTATTTATTTATTTATTTATTTTTTGCAGTAGCAGCTACCAAGCTGATGAATCCATGTCATCTTGGTGTGGTTGGCATACTGATCATGGTTCACTGACAGGTAATCTAACTTCTAGAATTCCTCAGCTCCATTCTTTGAACTTATAAATATTTGCCACTTTTTGCTGTACATTCCACATACCCCACTTATGTTATTGATTTTACTATCCATATTCTGTCTGTTAATTTAAAACTGAAACTGGACTGCCACTTCAAAGGATTTTTATGAATTAGTATCACTATTAGCTATTTAGCTCACATTGATGAAAGCCAGATCTGGAGTAAAATGTTGAATTGGCTACTTTTTAATGCCTACAAAATACATATATTGTCCACAAGGGGACAATAGAGAAATGCATGCAATTGAACCTTGTAAACCCTGTATGTCAATACAAAGAATGAATTTCAATATCAGAGTTTCCTTGTGAACAGTGTTTAAAAACTATTTGAAATCTAGGTTGATTTTGAATATCCACCTTTGCAAAATTATTGAAGCCTAAGTTAACCTTGAACACTCACCTTCAAAGCGTTAGAGATACCACTATATGACTGTAATAAGACATTGTTTTCTCTCATTTTATTAAAAGAATATCTCTATATGTTACTCTTTCTTTTTCTTTTTCATCAGTCTGTCTCTCTGATTAAAGCTTGAATTCAACATGTAGGTCTTACATGTGGCATATTTATGAGAGATGGTGTAGAAATACATTGCCCTGATATTGCTGCTGGCCTTTATATAAAAACACGTACTGGTCAAATAGTCAAAGTATATTTTCTTGTGCTTGTGATATAGAGAAATGATGGTTTTGTGTGTGTGTGTGTGTGTGTATCCCTGCACTGGTGATTCTTCATTGCTTAAATTAATCACTTTTTTGTTGAAATTGCTGATGTGTATAAAATCCAGAACATTTCATAGGCCTGATATTTAGTCATTTAAGTATGTAGAGTCCATTAAACTAACACCTTCCCAAAAAAGTGTGTTGGAATATGAATCATATTGTAGGATATTGCCCTCTCTTGTTCTTTATATGATAAAGACGCTCAAAAGGTAGAAAAGAGAAGGAAAAGAGGCAAGTGGACACTAGTTATTGAAAGTGTATCAACCTTGGATTCTAGAGAAATGACATTGTCAATGAAATTTGACAAAATGAATAAGTCTAGACTGAGTGCAGTCAGAAGGTTAGAATGTCTCTCTTAGCATTCAAGAGGGAAGTGAAAAAGATAATCATATGCACTTTAGAGGCAACTAGTAATCTTGGTTAATCTGAACAAAAGCATATGCACTCTAATCATGGTTAATCTTAATTCCAATCTAGTTGAAGTTGGCTACATGGAAGCCTTATACTGATCTTTGACACATCATGCTTATAGGAATTAGGAATGCTTCTACTTGTCTGTTTTGAACTTTTTTAGGTGGAATATGGTGAAGATGAAATAGCATACCAAATTGGTGAGACAACTGAGATACTGTCAAGAGGTCAGCTCTGTGCAACACCACATTGTGTCCGGGTATTTTTCACCATTTCCCTTCTTCACTAACTTGCAGTGTTTTTGGTACAAAAGCAACCCAATAGTTGTAAAGGTTTTTGGGGGGGAGGTATTGTGCCAAAATTACAGGGGAAAGCAAACGGTTTGTTCTGCTTCTCATGCATATTGCTGTAACATATTTTCTTTCTTACTTGGTCTCCCTCTCTTCTTTTTTGGTACATCTGAAGGATGGGAAAATAGGATTTGGTCCCAGACCATGTGCCTAGAAAGGGTCTTAAGCCTAGGCTAACCCTTGAGCCCCCACTGGGTAACTTTATTTTGTAGCAGAACTGCATACAAGTCATCTTGAACTGAAACCTCTTTGTGCTGACTTATTCTACTTATAAAATGGATGCGCATAACTTCACAGGCTCCAAAAGGGGAGGATGCATCTGGTGTTGATCGTTCAACATTTGCCTTGTTCATGCAGCCTGACTGGTATGTCTATTCGCAACAAGGGAACCCCGTTCATGAATTGATACTAGTGTGTATATATACCAACCAGTTTAACTCTCTGCTATGCTTGTGTGCCATGTATCTTTGTTAAGCATTCAAGAGCCTTTATTAATTTTATTAATGTTTGATCCCTACAATTTCAATAATTTCAGGGACGAAAAGCTAAATTTCCCAGATGTGGTACATATTCACAAGGAGGTATGTATTTGGCATTGTAAATCCATTTCCAGAACACCATGCCTTTAAAGATGTGAACCATAAATAAAGGGCATTCTAAATTCCTAGTGAGAGATTTCAATATCTTTCATTATTTCCATTGATTTCCTTCCTCTTTAATTATATATAACGGGTTTAGATAACGGGTTTAGAGATTGAACTTATAATCTTATAGTTTTGTATTTTATTTTTTATTATTATTATTTTTACTTGTATTACACTTTCTTGAATTATTATGATTTGTTGTATTTTATTTGCAGTTGATCGCCTCCTCCGATGGCTCTCTAACTTTTGGAGAGTACACTGAGAAGCTGCTAGACAAGTATTATCACCTAAAACAATAAAAAGCTCAAACAGTTCCGATGGAGACACAGAATACAGTATACAACCTGGAGGTTTGGTTTCCAATTATAAAGGATGTGAAACATGTTTTCTTTTTATAGTATTGTATTGCTCTAAAATTAGAGAAATGAACTCAACAAACAGCATCAAATGGACAAATATCTTGGATAAAGCATAGAAAACTGTAATCATTATAGTCATGATGAAGCAATGATGATATGCAAGAAACTGCTTTGATGATTTTGTTGGGTCATTGCTCGAATTATTACAGAATATTTTCTAGTAGCATTGTCAACCCATAGTTAACAACAAATATAAAATATAGATATTGTTATGATAACTTTAGTGACATGTAGCCATGAAGGTATATCGGCACATTTAATCGTTTTCTTTTAATTTTGCCTATTGCTAGAATTACTTCATGTTTAAATTTTTATCATTTCACTGTTTAATAAAAATAATTAACATAGTAACATATAATTTTATCATTCAAGCTAAGTTTCTTGCTCTAATATGCAATTTTTCTCTTCCTCTTTCAAACATTTATAATTGAATAACAAAATTACATATTAGTCATATTTATAGAATGACAAATTTAAAATGAGGATTAATTGTGACAAGTAAATAAAAGTTAAGGATGTAATATGACAAAATTGAAAAAGTAAAACTAAATAATGAGTTAAGATAGAATTTGCTCTAAATAAATAAATAGGAAAATAATTTTTTCCCCTCTTAAATTTTACTTCTAATATTTTCTCTCATTCATTCATTGGGTGTCAGAATTGATTGACCCTACCACTAATTTAAAATAGAATTTAGTTAACAATTAGGTGTTGCCACATCATGAGAGATGGATTGGACGAAAAAAAAAAATTAAGAATCTCTAGCATTATTCAAATAAATAAGTGTTAAGAGTAATTTTGTAATTTGATAGGTTTGGATAAACATTATTATTTTTATTTATTTTTGGGCAAAATAAATAATGCTGTTTTTTTGCACGAGGCGTCATCTAGAAGCGGCAAACGGGGTGTAGAAACTAGAAATGCAAAAGCAACCCTAAGAAGACTAATTCAATGGAAGGTAGAGGATCATGGCGTGACATCTATTTTTCTTCTTTATTCAATAATATAATCTGTGTCATAGTACAATGAATTACGCATGTAAATCCAAAATTACAAATATATATATTTAGTCATCTCTTCCACCAAATCCCTTTGAAACATTGTGGACCTTAAAACGCATTAGTCTTATATATTTATAATGTGATTGTGACACATAAGCTAATTGAATAATCAAATTATAATCTTAAAATATCTTAATATAATTGAGTTAAGTTTTCAAAATTATCTTAAAATATCTTAATATAATTGAGTTAGTTTTCAAAATTATTTATTCAACTTCGAATCCCATCTTATACATTGTAATATTGTATAAATGGATGTCATGTTATTGACTTTTTATACAAGTTCATTTGGTTAGCATTCGGCACTATTTGACTTACCGCACTTAATAATAGTGTACTGATAAATAAATTATTAGTTGTAAATTTATGACGGTATATTGTATGAATAAAATTATAATCGATTAACATCCCTCATTGCTTATATAGAGATTAAATTAAGTTTGTAGTAATAATAGCATATAGTGTGATGACATCCCGATTGGTGGTGGATGCTTAAATTTTTTAGAGTGAAAATATTTGAGAAAGTATAGAACTGATACTCCAGACAAAAATAAGTAGCAAAACATCACGTCATAAATTACAACACAATTCCATAAGTTTTTAACGTTTGAGCGTCTAATAAATCTAAATCTAAAATAATTAAAAGACAAATTATATATCATCATCAGCAACAACAAATTATATATAATATTACATAATTAATTTGTTGTAATATCAATTAGCAAATAAATAATAAATATAGAATAAATAAAAATTATTGTCATATAAATTTTTACATGATTAATTTATGATGAATCCATCAATTTACAAGCAAGAAGTGGTACAAGAGTACAAGACCACTTAAAATTCTCTTATCAAAGGAATATAAAATAAATAAAAATTAGAAACTGTTTTTTTTTGTTTAAAAAAAAAAAGAAACTATTTTTTTTTTATTATGATAAAAGGGAATATACGGCGGGCAGCCGAGATGCTTTGCCACATCAGCGATGATAAGATGGGCCCTACTTCGGTGATATCTGTTTGATATTGTCTGTTTCAGTGTTTTGGGGCTTGCAAACAAAATGATGAGTTTCTTATTTTCATATTCATAAATACTGAAAAGAAATATAAATTCCCCTAAAATATAATCCAAATGTAATTAAATAAAAAAAATTTCATTTAATTTACAGGAATTCCAAGAATCGCTACTTGAAGATACACTTTGAGTGAAACTCATATTATGACCGACAAATTAAAGAAACGTCATAGGTGAAGTTCACCTTGTTACCCTAATCAGTATAGGATAACAAGGAGATCGACAAACCTGTTTAAGTTGTCTACTAGTTCAAATCGAAAATGTCAATAAGTCAATTGCCCTAACCAACTTGGTTGAGGTAAAATTATTACAAAATTTAAGATAAATTATCTTCATATATAATATTTTAAGAAATTATATCATAGTAAACAATAAGGAATGGCATTTGCCTTTTTTTAAAATGTAAATAACGAAAGTAAAATTATTACGGAGTATTTTCTACTTCTTGGTCATAGATCAACTAGCGGAGGCGTTTAAAGTTCGAACTTCGAAATCTTAGCTTGGTGCTTTGAAATTTTATTTTTCTTGGCATTGAAGCCATTTTTGTGCTGCACGTGGTGATTGATTATTTAGGCCAGGGTTACTTTACCATCAACTCCACTATATATCTTCAATTCATGCATAGTTCACTTGTACGTGTTAGGTATACACATTATGTATAAATAGTCTTGTAAGACTAGCTCTAGCTACTTTAGTACGGAGGATTTAAGTATGCAAGTACTATTGACTCCGTTACAATGTAGTATTTGTTCATATCTATTTTCTCAATTAAAGCACAAAGAGTCAATATTGCCTCCACTGATACTCGAACTCACTCCCTTCTATGCATAAAACAAAAAATTTGGTCATGAACTCTAAAATCGAAACCTTAAGTGCAATACACTTTCGCATTTTTGCAAGTTCAATCTTTTAATACTATATATGTAAAATGTTAAATACTAAATGTGCAAACCTGAAAAACTCTGAGAATTGCAGATTTTAGTGTTCAAGTTTGTATAGTAAAATTGGTAATAATTACGAAATTGCCGCCATATTTAAAAAAAAAAAATTGATCAGATCCGTCAAATTTTTTCAGATGCAAGGTTGAGATTGATTCTTATTTCTCTCCTAAGGATTTGTTTATATATATATATATGAGTTCTCGTATGGTTGACCTTCTCAGGTGCAGTTGTGCAGTTGCTTAGTGCGTAATTTTCCTTCTTAAGGTGCATGATTTTTATTCTTAAGGTGCGTTAGTGTTGAAACTTAAGGCGTGTGAACTTAAAGCTTAAGATGCGTGATTTTCCTTCTTAAAGTGAGTTGTTTTCCTTCTTAAGGTGCATGAATTGTTGAAACTTAAGGTGCGTCATTTTAAAACTTTAGGTATGTGGTTTGTGTACTTAAGGCACGTCAGCCTAAAGTTTTAGGTGCGCGTGGCTTGTATGTTTAAGGTGAGTAAATTGTTTACTTAATGTGTGCTATTTTAATGCTTAAGGTGCGTAACTGCACGAAAACCTTTTCTCACACCTGAACCATTATATATATATATATATATATATATATATATATATATATATATATTGACAGGAGATAAGTACTTATGTCCAATTCGAAGCATTACTACAACGATTAAATAGTCAAAGAAATGAAACATTAACAGTAATGGTCAAAACTAGGAGTTAATACAAACACATAATACAAGACCCGTTGCACTTAGGTTATGTTTGGCAAACATAGCTGAAAGCTGAAAAACTATAAGTTAGAAGCTGAAATCTGAAGTGCTGTTAAGTATTTGTTATGTTTAAAAGTGTTTGATAAAATTAAATTTTTGATAAGCTGATAAATGTAAAAAGACTAAAAAGGACATCTTCATAAAATTTAAATAGGTTTGTTTAATATAGAATAATGAAACCGATATATTTTAATAAAATATAAAGTAAGAACATATATTTGAGAATATAAAGTAAAACAAAATATTTATATTTCATAAAATTTGTTCATACAACAATTAATGTTCATACATACAAATGTTAAATTGAAATTACAACCAAAAATATTAAAGAGGAAAGACCAAAATGATTTTAATTGGGATGGGTAAAAGATGCAATTTATTTAAAATAATAAAGGTAAAGATTGGAACAAAAAAAATTAAAAAGCTATTAGCTTATTTTTGAAAAGCTACTTAAAGTAGTTTATTAAAATAAGCTCTTATTGTAAGCTACTAGCTTATTTTAGGAACATTACCAAACAGAACTTATAGTAGTAACTTAAAATAAGTTATAAACTCCTAAAATAAGCTCTGTTTGATAATGTTCCTAAAATAAGCTAGTAGCTTACAATAAGAGCTTATTTTTTAACGCTACCTTAGGTAGCGTTTCAAAATAAGCTAGTAGCTTCCTAACCTTTTTTCCATCTTTAACCTTATTATTTTAAAGAAATATAATGACATCATTTACCATTCCCAATTAAAACCTTTTTGACTTTGTCTATTCAATATGTTTGGTTGTAATTTCAATTTGACATTTGTGTTTAAACATTGATTTTTGTATGAACTAATCTTATAAATTATAAACATTTTGTTTTACTTTATATGTTTTCAAATATATGTTCTTACTTTATATTTTATTAACATATATTGATTTCACTATTTTATATTTTAATATATAAATAAACCTATTTAAATTTAAAACTATTTAAATTGTATAAAGATGTTCTTTTTAGTTTTTTTACATTTATCAGCTTATCAAAAAGCTATTTTAAGCATAACAGCTAGCTTAACGCTCTTCAGATTTCAGTTTCGAACTTATAGCTTTTCAGTTTTCAACTACTTTTCAGCTTTCAGTTACCTTTTCAGCTAGGTTTGCCAAACATAGCCTTAATGTAGAAATTGTTGTATGACGACTTGTATCCATTGCAACTGGAATTAATCCAATTACTAATAGTTGTTGTATTTGTTATTAGCCTAATATATATACTTAGTAACCCGGTGGGGTAGCTCAAGTGGCAAGTGAGCTCTCTTTGTGGGGAGAAATTTCGGGAAAATCCGGGTTCAATTCCCCACAAGTGACGATTGTGGGTGGACCCCGGACCCTTAAAAGGGCGGAGAGAAAGACCCTGTAAATTTACCAAAAAAAAAAGTATATATACTTAGTCGTTGTAACAATTAGAGGACAAGCTCTAAATTTATACTGAACAAGTTGAAGCAATATAACCATTTAAGTCTACTATATGTTTTACCATGAAATCTATTGTTAGTTTTTCAGTGTTAAATCCGACTAGCGCTATTGGTCATTATAATATTTTAATTTTTAAATTATTCATTACCTATTTTAATTCAAGTTCAATACGTAATAATGTAATATAAATCTTTTAGCCCATAATTGTTTGGTTAGATGGAAAACTGTTTTCAAATAAAATGTTTTTCTTTAAATTTGATTAAAATTGAATATTCATCAATTTGGTTCACAGAAAGCTTTTTTCACCAGAAAATGTTTTCTTAAATATTAGGAAAAAGTTTTCCAATGCTCAACATTGATATTTTATTTACATCGAGAGCAATTTATCACTTAATAGGGTGAATTTGTCCTCATAAAACTTTCTTAATTACCTTTAAACCAAAAATATATAATAATTTTTATTATATTATTATAATAAGATATATAATTATAATATTTTAATTTATGATATTCTAATTTATATATAAATTATAATATTTTAATTTAAAAATCACTATTGCTGTTATTATCATTGTTATTTTGTAGGGGCAGTAAGGGGCATATTAAACAATAAAAATAATATTCTTGATAATTTATTTTTCATAAAATTTTAATTTTATTTATTCTCGAATATTTTTTGCGAATCAAACCATCATAAAATGTTACAATTTTAATTTACACTCCCTCTAATCTAAAACTAAAGAAAAAAATGTTAAATGGTCAAAATCCCACGTGCAAGAGAGGCGATAAAATAACTTCGGCTTTGCCGGCCCACTGATGAATCTTCTTTTTTTTAACTTGGGTATTTAATAAAAGAGAAAGTTGTGTGGGGCCAGCAAACAAGAAAATACTGACGTGGCACTCAGAGTAGTTAATGCGTAGTGGGACCCGTTCACACATCTTCAGCTACGTGGAGCCCTACACCCGCCCTCTCATTGCCCTTGGCGGTTGGTTATTTGGCTTTTGTGGTGGGGGCACGTAAGTCAAAATTATCGTACACTAAAATAGTTCCTGCAGTGCAATGACCTTTCTGACCCTTGCACCAATTCACCATTAAAATATGTGGCTCAGATTCTTTTCACGGTAATTAGAAATGTGTAAAAGTTATCTAAAATTGTGGAATTCCTCCTAAAAGGTTGAATATCTAATTTCAATGGCTTGATAAAGCATTTGATAAAATGTAAATCATGGTAACTCAACTGAACACAGAGAAAAGTTCTTCACTTTGAGAAGTTGCTCCCACACTGTCGTTAGCGAGACTCGATCCCTGGTCATTATCAAGTTAATTACCTTACTAATTCGATTGAGATTGCTCTCAACAATATATAACCCTAAATTACTTTCTTTAAAAAAAAAAGACAATGTTATATGCTCCTACATCTACAACTAACAAAGTCATTATTGGATATGACAAACTTTAATAGATTGACATTTGAAATTAAAAAGTTATATATAAGAAAAAGCAAGCAAACAAACATATCAGATATTGTCACATTAATTACAGAGTGACTTTGTTTTGTTGTAAGTGATAAATTTAAGAGAACTTAGCAGTCTCTGAGAAAATTATGATAGGTGACGCTTGGTTGGAGACTTTTGTACCCATCAAAAACTTCAGATTACAAACCTAGAAGATCCCTATCATTTTTACTGGAAATTAAACTTTTTAACTGTATGGTTATTAAGTTAGCAGCATGAATTGTTTGAAACATGTATGGGCAGTTGTGTGATTTCCAGAAGCGAAAGGTCATTGTTTATTGTTTTAATAATGTACGTGAAGCCTGCCTACCCTCTAGAGTCTAGAATGGACCCTCCAGGGTGGCAAAATCTTTGGCCTATTTATAACACCTTCAACTCAATCCACGACTCAGCCTTAGCTAGCTAGCTTCTTGAATTCAACTACCTCAACCAACCAACAACCCACCATGTTCTCCTACTTCTTCCCGCCGGCATCGGATTCCCACCGGAGAACCACCCGCCGGAAAACCAGCTTCCGGAAACGCTGCCTCACCATGACGAAGCAGTACAAGACGAGGTTCTACATCCTCAGGCGCTGCATCATCATGCTTTTGTGTTGGCAGAATCACTCCGTAGCCGACTGACGATCGACATCATATTCTTAAAAAAATCTTACTTTCTTCACGAAACGTAGGTTGCAGATAATAGAGGTCGGATAAGATGCAGGATTCGAGAGTTAAGAGTTTGGTCTTAGCTGGTTAGAATGTTAGTTGTATATATGGAGTACGAGGATGCATACATGTGATGTTTGTTGAAGCTAAGGCAAGGTGAGAAGTTATATGGGATGGATGGGGTTTTCAGGTTGTACTGTGATCATTTGGAGCCATGAAGATGAGAATTGAAGAAGACTAGAAGACGAATTAACTTATATAATTTGTATATGGTATTTGTATATACACCATATATTGTGCAAAACTAAAAAGGGTTTTCTTCTGATCTTCTTCTTTGAATTTGGTTAACTTAATTCTCCAAATTTCTCTTTCTTTTGTGATGATTATGGAGGAGATCGAATCAGCAACAATTTTCAATGCCAAAATTTGTCAATTTCTTGATTTTTCTTTCCCCAATTTTCAACTTTTTCTTTTTAATAGGGAAATTAGTACCATATTTTTACAATATCTTATAGTATGCAAAAAAAATTCTGAAGCGTCAATAACACTAAAGGGGTACAATCAAAAGTGAATAAAAACATTTTCACGATTTTTATGGAGTGCAGGTAGCAGACTAGCCGGAGTGCTGATCAACACTATAACATTTCTTTATAATTATATTAATTTGAATTATGTCTTGGGACACTGTTTAGCCCGTCAATTAACCAACCAAAATAAAGAAATGTATAAAATTTTTACCTCTACAACCGGTGTTCACTTAGTATTCTAAGTTTCTAACATGGAATTGAAAGATTAAGACAATAAGACCCTTATTCTACCATTTTAGAAAAAAAAAAGGTTTTTTTTAATCTTTTAATTAAAATGACACTATAATGTTTGTTCGGTTGTGAATTGAGACAAAAAAAATATAGGAAATGTAAGGGCGGAGTCAAAAAAATTATGTGAGTGGAGACATAGACTTGTAGTTCAAATGACTTAGAAATGTTAATGACAAAATATCAAACACCTGGTTCAAATACAAAATACATTATAAATTATAATACCATATTTATAATAGACTATATGATAATTAGGGGCGAAGTCAGAACTATACTCGGGTAGGACCGTAGGGTGAAATTTTAAAACACTTCGAAATGTAATAAAAATATTTATGACAAAATATAAAACATAATCAATTAGATAAAATAGTTTGAATATAAAAGACATTATATTCATAAATACTTTAATTTTTAATTTTCTTTTAAATAGATCAACTTTAAAATTTTCTAAATTAATTTGAATACCATGAAGTATAATATAAACTTTGGACTACATAAATGATGTTAAAAAAACATTTAATTTATTGAAGGGTTGGAAGAGCTAAAATAAAGAAAAGAAACTAAAATATACAAAAATGGTGCTAATAGGATTCAATCCCAAGCTTTTTTATGTCATATCCAAGGTTACAACCAACTAAGTTAATTTAATTTTTTGATAACTAGTACATAAATATTGTTTTTATACACTATGTTACTGCTAATGAGTATATATAAGGGGGTGGGGGTTAGGGGGTAACTATTGTTTCCATTGTAGCTCCGCCTATGAGGAGATGAATATAATCTGACCTTTAAACTCTTAGACTCCAAGTTATTGTATTCATTAATATATTTAATAGTACTATTAGTCTATTATTATAAAGATTTAATTTTTTAAAATTTATCCAATATAATATTTTAATGACAATAATGATAGTGATTGATAGCCCACCAATTAAGCACAAGTTGCCTTATTATGTAGAAAATTTTGATTTGTTCATTATTTTTTTGGGACTATACCAACGAATTTGATTACATCATATGTATCTTTCATTCCATCTGCATGATGTTTCAAATGGAAAAAAGCCTTCATATTTGACTGATATATAGATAGACTTGTAAACAAGATTTGCCATAACATTATGGATCGGATCTCAATCTTTTGCCATGTTTATTTCATTGATTTCATATGTAAAACAATTAATTAACTATTACCCACAATTTGCACCGAGGAGACTTTTATTTATTTATTTATTTATTATTATTTTGGGGAAAGCGGGTTAGTGCCCGCTCTCCACTCTAGTCGAGGAACGGCGCCGTAGAGAGATCTTATCATTTTCCACCAACCTCTTGATTTTCACTGGAGGATCGAAGACTTCGATCGAAGCACATTTGTTGCTCAAAGTGATCTTAACAAGTGCAAGCGCCGAGGAGACTTTGTTCCTTAAGAAAAGCATTGGATTTGAACTTCGTAAATATTGTGTGTGTATATATATGAATTCAGAATATAATTTAAGAAATTCATATAAAAATATCATTGAAAACAATTATGTAATAAAAATTAATGATGATTTTCATATTGAGCATGAAAAACATGTTCTATGTGCTTATATTTTGAATGAAAAAGATAAATCTTTATTCCAAAAGTCTTAACCACCATTACTCCAATTTTACTTTTTGAATATAATATCTTGACTTTAAACTCATTGAAAATAAACAATTTTTTTTACTCCACATTAGTACATTTGTTTGGGCACATTTAATCCACACCTATATTGGCGCATAAACAATCTATGCTAAAACTTACTCGTCATGCCACAACACTTGAATCGCCTCTAATAGGTGGAGATGGGTTCACACATATCACATGTCTCTTTAAGAGATCTCTTGAACAACCAAGAGTAAGTCACTCTCACTCGTCACTGTCTCCTAATTAGGATTCGAATATGTGACCAGTCATTTAAGAGAATCACGTTATACCGCTTGATCATAAGACTTTGGTGATTGTTATTTTATTTTGTTGTATAAAATACAAAAAAAAAAAGTATAAAGGTGAAGGTCACCCTAGAAACTTTTGGGCCAAGCCCAAATTTGAACTATGGACTCTCCAAATTGACCCATTAACTTCTGAGTACTGACCAAAACCCTTGATCCCAAAATCCCCTTCTCTTTCCTGAGCTATACTGCATTACTTTTATTCGCAAAATTTTCATTAATTTTACTCCATTTCAGTTTTGAAATTGTAGAATTTGAGGATTTCTGTTTTCTCAGCCAGAAAAAAATGGTGGAATTGGATGAGAGCATGTTTGATATGCACCTGAAGCTGTGGGCGCTTCGAATTCCGCGCCAGCATTGTAAAATCGCCACTCGAATATTCAACGGGTACGCCATAATTTTTATTATTTCAGAGTAAAAAATTATGCTTGGGAATGCTGGGACTTGAGTATTGCTGCACTTCAGTTCAGTTCAGTTCAAGTTTTTTTTTTTGGTTTCTGGATTGATCAGTTGATGACTTAGACAATGTCTTCTGTTATAGATATATGATTAACAGGCCACGCATAAAGCCTATCGCAGAAGATCCTACAAGTGAAAAGAACCGCTACGTAATTTTATCTGAAAACATCCAGAATCCAGGTAAATCATGCTAAACCAGTTTGTACAGGTGCTGTGATTGGTCCTGTATAACATGTACCAAAATGTGTTGATCAGTTGAATTGGATAATGCTGTGAAAAATCATTCTCTATTTCTTGTCCTATGTGAAACAGATTTATCAGAAGTTCCAGCTCAAAAGCTTGCTGAACTGAAAGGTCTTTGCGAGATTGAAGTAGTTCCTTATTCACTGACATTGGGGTATTCTTATTGGAGTGCAGGTTACATACTAAGCTTCTAATAAACTCAAAATATAGTTTTTGTTTACTTGTCCATGTTTGATAAAATTTTCTTTGGTTAATTATTACCATATATAGTTTGTTTCGACTGAAGATGTTTCCAGCAGTAACATATTGCCTTAGTTTTGTTTTTGCTATTCAATGACTTGACTAGTTCATCGCAGACCATATACTAAAACAGATTCTGCCTCCTGGACTTGAAGTTCCATCATCCTTTGAGACAATAGTTAAGTACTTCATAATGACTTTTGTGGGTTCATGTTTCCTTCTTACTATTTGGACTGGAAGTTTGGAATATTGGAGCTATCTCTGTTGGGTTCTTGATGATATTGATGACATGATATTTGTCTGCAGGTCATATCGCTCATTTGAACATAACCGATGAGCTTATTCCGTACAAGGATCTCATTGCAAAAGTCATCTACGATGTACGTTCATTTAATTATGCCTTTGTTTATCAACATAAAGCTATTTGTCTTTTTTTTTGATAAACATGAAGTTCTTCTCATGTACAAGTTACTATTTTGGTCAATTTCCCAGATAATAAATTATTGTAGTAGTAGTAGTAATAATAATGATGATAGTTGTATTAGAGGCATAGAGCATAGTAAACATTGTGATTCCACTTCAAGTGAACATTTTAAATGAGTTTGTTATGATTAATTAACTAAAATTGTTGATGTTATGCTTTCTATATTTGTCTCCCTCTTTGAGTGTGTGCATAATGCTACTGTTTACTGCACTGAAGCAGTCCTGCAGATAACTGTATCATTACATGTGTTAACAGAAATTTTACTCCTTCACTTTGATTATTCTGTTTTACCAAGTCTTGGCTTTTAATGCTCTATGCCAAATATGGCAAAATATATATTTAAAATTTGGAGTTGATGCCCTTTATATTCACTTTTCTTAACTCTTTTTCAGAAAAATTACCCCAGAATTCAGACAGTTGTGAATAAAGTTGGAAGCATCACAAATGAATTTCGAGTTCCAAAATTTGAAGTATTAGCTGGGAAAGATGATATGGTAACAGAGGTAAAGCAATATGGATCAACTTTCAAGCTTGATTATCGCTTGGTTTATTGGAATTCAAGACTGGAACATGAACACCTAAGGCTGGTCTCACAGTTCAAGTCAGGAGAGATAATATGTGACATGTTTGCTGGTATTGGTCCATTTGCTATTCCAGCAGCACAGAAAGGTTGTAGAGTTTATGCAAATGATTTAAACCCAGATAGCGTCCAGTATCTGAAAATCAATGCTGAAATCAACAAGGTCAATGATCTAGTCTTTGCATATAATATGGATGCAAGGAAATTTGTATCTCTACTGATGGCTGTACCTTCTAATGAAGGCAATTTTGAATCTGATGTTCAACTGAAATCATCTAGGCCATTTGATAACCAAGCAAATGGAGGACTAATGCCTGGAGAGACAACTGTATCAGGTATTTTGTATACCAACATATGTTACCTTGATGTGAAGTATGGTTTGGCATAATACTGTCTCCTTGCAGATGAGATGAAAGAAATGCCAGATAAAATTTCAAGGAATACTGTTAGTGTTGATGGTCATGAAGGCTCATCTGTTACGGTAGATGTGAATGTAACAGCTGCTAAAAGATGTTCTGAGAGTTCTCTAGAAGGTAGTGTTATGGTCAGTTGGAGTTATTTTCTGTACAGTTAGCATCCCCAGGTGTATTTATCAAATCCTTTTCCCTTTGGAATGGTTAATAAAAACAAATGGCTGAATTTCTGCATATGAAGGAAATGATACTGTTGATGATAGCAGTGCTTCTCTGAATGGTGCAAGAAAGAGAGGGTCGAACAAGAGGATGAGAATTTCTGAGCCATCGGTTGCAAATCCATGGGAGCATGTAGATCATGTTATAATGAACCTACCAGCTTCTGCCCTGCAATTTCTTGGTAATGTGATGTAGCTCGTTTTTCCTTCTCTACATGCATGTCTTTTGATTAAAGCCAAAGTTTGTGCGTCTCTTATCATCCTACGGCATTTACTATGTAACTAGCCTCCTCATTGTCCTAAAACCCTAGTGAATCATCTACTAATATGGATGCGGAGTAATTTTTGTTTTGTTTTCTTTTTCTTCTGATTTGGGGTACACAATGGTTGTGGGGAGGCTAGCATCCTCTTCTGCTTGATAACTTGCTGCCAACCAAAAAGATATGGAAACTTGAAACTTGTCTATTTATAAATATAAATAAAATACATCTACTTAATTTTATGTCTCTTTATTTTAGTTTGCAAAGGAATAGTGGGAATTGGGAAAGTAGTTTATTTTTCAAATTTCTTCAACAGATGCATTTAGAGGCCTCATAGAAAGGAGATATTGGAAGGGCTCTTTGCCTTGGATTCACTGCTATTGTTTCATGCGCTCAACTGAGACAAAGGAATATGTAATTTCCGTGAGTATCTTATACAGAGTTTTATTTTGTAATTTTTGCGTTCTTAAGAAGATGCTCTATGTTGCATTGTTTTCTGACACAAGGAAGTAGATTGTCTACCTTGGATGCTAATATGCATTATTTTTAATTTACTATACGTTGTCCTTGTTATATGATTGCAGGAAGCAGAGACTGCCTTGAATGCTAAAATACTGGACCCAATATTTCACAGGGTTAGAGATGTTGCTCCAAACAAGGTACAAACTCACACCAGTACTGAGTTTCTTGACAGCAAAGTAGCAAACTAGTCTAACAGTAACATATGCAGGCGATGTTTTGTTTAAGCTTTAGATTACCCAAGGAAACTTGTAAAGATCACGAAGTTGACCATAGCACTCTTCATTCCTCTGGAGAATCTTGAGCAGCCTCTGAAGGTCATGTTAGATTCCCGGATATCCTCTAGTTGGAAGAATTGGCTCTGTGTTTTCCTATATTGAAAAGACAGTGCAGCAGAGGAGATGCTCAAACAATTGACAAAAGGAATGCATCTCAGATGATCTCTGCTGTCAATCAGGTATTTTGCTCACTCAAGTGGAAACTAGTTAGTCTTAACTCAGAACAAAATTCATAAAGAGGCATTCATTTTCTTCTTTCTTTGAACGAAACTTGAAACTCCATGTAGCTTTATTTTCAGATTAGCAATGAAGTTTATGTTTATTGTCTTGGTTTGCCTGGCAAATAACCATAGGGTCTGTTTGGTTCAGAGGGAGATTAATCCCACCTCCTCTGATCACGTTTAAAAGAGTCCAAAAAACTAACAAAACAAGGAATTGAGTGGGATTATTAAATCAACTAAACCTTGTTTATATAATGAAATTATAAAGCTAGACTAGAACACACCACGACCTTTACATTATTTCCTCATAACATGATATAGAAATGAAATATGAAAAGATTCCATTTTCCCCTTTATTTGTTAAAAAAAAGAGTGATAATTCCTGATTGTCCTCCATGGATCTCAAATAGTTTGTTCTGGTAGTGCTTTAACTTTCAAGGGCAACAGCAGCATAGACAGTCTAAGCAGCATTCACAGGTCTCAACACAGCAGAAACAGCAACACAAGGTGAACAAACTGCAAATTTAAGATTCAACACAAGACCAAAACATAGATTTACCATTAAAAAAAAACCAAGTAAACTGGGAGGGATCACACAAACCAGGCATAAATGCATCCTTTCTCTTCACGTCGGCGCTGAATGTGCTCATAGTATGACATTTCTTGATATGCTGGTGGTGCATTCATTTCTATTTCTTGTTTCTGTTCTCACTTTTCACCTTCTTCCTAAAGCTTGAAGTGATGATACTGAGGGAGTTTCTAACTCCGAAGCTGACAGGAAATGGAGACAGAAGGTATGGATATAAAGCAGTAAGTATAAGTAAATGACGGAAAGCAAGATGTGACACCATTGAAAGTTGGATAGCAGTTCACCATAATTGACTTTGATCCTTCTGGAATTTCCACATACTACCTTCTTAGGCAGTTAGGCACTGGAAAAATTTTCAGGTACATTCGACTATGCTATAAGAAGATAGGTTTCTCAAATTTTATATATATGAATTTATAATGCAACATTTTTGAATTTTAATGCGCCCACCAAATTCATTATTTGTTAGCACTTAGCATTGAGGTATTATGCTATTATTATTAATCATCATTAATATTATTGGTTTTTGAATATTGACTTGGTAAAATAATACCTCTCACATATGATACTCAATAGATAGGAATGAATATAATATAGTTGTCAACAAATTTACTTAAAAGAATAACTAGAAAGAAGGGAACACTTTATTCAAGTTGGTTAAACTATTGACTTGGTAATTACAAAGTTACGAGTTTGACTCTCAGCTGAAGTGACCGATTGACTTTCTTTGTTTGAGCTGGTTTACTTCTTTGTGATTTTTTACCGATGGTCATAAGATGGAGTTTATCTAGTGCACACGCTTGGACAGTGGTTAGTGATTGTGGATTTTTTTAGTCACTAAAAAAAAATCTTTTAGCAACATATGGGTAAACGTGGCTTTCCTCTATTGGCAGTGGTAAGAGCTAGACATTGAGTTCATGTGACAGACAGATGAACAACATTTATATTAACAAAATTTCGAGCCGCCATGAATAATGTGACAACTATCATCATTATTTACTTCACGGATTCAACTAAATCAGTGTGCCATTTGCTCCTTTTTCTTAGAATTTTTTTCTTTAAAATTTCATTTTTCTGAAAAGTGATTCTAATAAATTTCTGTTTATGGGAATGTGATTCCAATTTCCAGGGAATATGATATTAAGGAATTTAAATCTAGAATTCTTTACTATACATTTAAAAGTGTTAATTAAATTCCTAAGAAAATAGCTTTTTTGGGTGTATAATATATTCTGTCGCATTTTTTTTTTTTTTAAATCACATATAATTGAACAAGGCATTTATCAAAGAAATTATGGCGGCTTAACTGGCATTTGGTTAGACACTTTTATAAGCCTTACTATTGAATTTGCTTTCAATTAATATATTTGCTAGCCTACTATCAGACTCAAATTTTTTAGTATTCATAAAAATAATTTATCTTTGGCAAATTACATGGGGGACGACTGTTCATTTTTAATAGGAAAAATGGTCAAATAAGCTTTGCCTTTAAATTTTACTCAAAAAATCAATTAGGTCCTTAAACTTTTAAAAGTTGCAATTAAATTTAACATGTCATTTTGGTGCATTAAATTTCAAATATTGGAGTAGGCCACTAGGGTTTCAGCGACTCTCTAACCACCTTCGACGACTTCTTAATCTAATTTCGGTGACCCTACCTGAGAAGGCGACCAAAATGGTTGCCTTATGCTCTGTCGAAGGAGGCGACCATTTGGTTTTCGGAGTTAGCTGGAGTTGGTTGGATGGTCTGAGCTCTAGTGACCATGTATTATTGTCACTAATAAGTTTTTGCGCTCAATGCACCAAAATGACATGTTGATGAGTTTAATTGTAACTTTTGAAAGTTTATGGGCTTAATTGACTTTTTAAGTAAAATTTAGGAGTCTAATTGACTCTTTTTCCCTCTTTAATACTCCATTAAATGTACATTATTTATGTATTAAAGGTTCATTGTTTGGTCAGTACTCAAATAATATACTTTCAAAAAAATACACTATTAGTATATTAAAAATATGCTTTATGTCAATGGTCAATGATATAATGATTTTTTTTATCTTCCCCTCCCTTACTTACACACACACACCAATCATTATTACATGGACCATGGTCCATACAACTGTGTGGGCCATAAATAAAAAGTATATTTTTAATATACTAAAAGTACATTTTTTTAACGTAAAGTACATTATTTGAAAGTACAAAAATAATGTACTTTTAATATATTAAAAATGTACCTTATATTCATGGCCCACACAGCTACATGGACCATGGTCCAAATAATAATTTGCCCACACACATTGTATATGTATTATATATTTTATTTATAATTAATTAATTATTTTGATTTAGATATTTGTTAAGGAATAATGGTCAAATAGGCCATCAAACTAATTAGATAACTGAATTAAAAAAGTGCAATAATCCATCGAACAACCTAAAGTTGTGCTATTATTTTTATGTGGCGTTGATATTAATTATGTGGCGTTGGCTTAGGGTATGAAAGAAACCATGGTGTTGATATAAATTATTTTTATTGTAAACTTTTTAAAAAATATTAAAAATAGCACTGCTTTCAATTAGTCTTCGATTGGAGATGTTGGTCTCAATTGGAAATTGATGGTCTCCATCTGAAGACAAAGGCAGACGAAGCCATGGTGTTGGCTTAGGGTATGAAAGAAACCATGGTGTTGTCTTAGGGTTTAGTGTTGGTTTGGGGTTTAGGGTTAGGTTTAAGTTAGGGTTTAGGGTTTAATGGTATAGGGTTAGGGGTTAGGGCTTTCATTTTAGGGATATGGAGCTCTCCGTATCAATGGAGACCACGGATATGGAGAAAGTATATGGATAAAAAGGAGGGTATGAAAGAAACCATGGTGTTGGCTTAGGGTTTAGTGTTGGTTTAGGGTTTGGGGTTTAGGGTTAAGTTTAAGTTAGGGTTTAGGTTTTATGTTTAGGGGTTAGGGTTTGGGGTTTAAGGTTTAGGTTTAGGGTTTATGGTATAGGGTTTGGGGTTAGGGCTTTCATTTTAGGGTTTGGGTTTTGGGTTTTGGGTTAGGGGTTAGGGTTAGGGTTTTGGGTTAGGGCTTAAGTTCATGGTATAGGGTTAGGGGTTAGGGCTTTCATTTTAGGGTTAGGATTTAGGGTTTAGGGTTGGTTAAGGATTAGGGTTAAGGTTTAGGGTTAGGGTTTTGGGTTAGGGCTTAGGGTTTAGTGTTTAGAGTTAGGGTTTAGGGTTTGGGTTTTGGGCTTAAGGTTTATGGTATAGGGATTAGGGGTTAGGATTTAGGATTAGGGGTTAGGGTTTAGGGTTAGGGTTTTGGGCTTAAGGTTTATGGGTTTTGGGTTAGGGCTTAGGGTTTATAATTAGGTTTAGGGTTAGGGCTTAGGTTTTAGGCATTAGCATTTAGGGTTTAGGGTTTAGGGTATAGGGTTTGTTTAGGATTTAAGCTTAAGGTTTAGGGTTTATGGTATAGGGTTAGGGGTTATGGTTTTCATTTTAAGGTTAGGTTTAGGGTTGGCTAGGGAGGGTTTAAGGTTTTAGGTTTAAGGTTTAAAGTTTAGTTTAGGGTTTAGGGTTAGGGAATAGGGTTTAGGTTTAGGGTTAGCTAGGTTAGGGCTTAGGTTTTAAATCTCTATCATCCATTGAGGAGGTGGTAATGGGGGCTCATTTGAAAACCATCCAAAATTCAAGAATCAATCCAAGAATTATATCCAAGTGAGGAATCCAAGTGTAGAAATAATACAAGTTCCCTACAAAGTTCGAGTGTTCCTTTAGCTTCTTGCCTTATTTATTTCCGTAGCTATCTAATCGCTTACTTTGCATACTTTCTAAGGAACGAACGAGGCCGACTTAGCTATTTGAGAAGAAAAATAGCTGAGGCCGCACGAGACGTCGTTAAGGGAAATCAAGTTCGTGACATTAGGGCTTAGGGTTTAAGGGTTAGGGATTAGGGATTAGGGGTTAGTATTTAGTATTTAGTATTTAGGGTTTAGAGTTTAGGGTTAATTCTTGGCTTAGGGTTAGTGTTAGTTTACGGTTTAGGGTTAGGTTTAAGTTAGGGTTTAGGTTTTATGTTTAGGGGTTAGGGTTTGGGGTTTAATGTTTAGGTTTAGGGTTTATGGTATAGGGTTAGGGGTTAGGGCTTTCGTTTTAGGGTTTGAGTTTTGGATTAGGGCTTAAGGTTTATGGTATAGGGTTAGGGCTTTCGTTTTAGGGTTGGTTAAGGGTTTAGGGTTTAGTGTTTTGAGTTAGGTTTAGGGTTTTGGGTTTATGGTTAGGGTTTAGATTTTAGGTTTATGTTTAGGGTTAGGGTTTAGGGCTTAGGGTTTCGAGTTTAGTGTTTAGGGTTAAGGGTTTAGGGTTAGGGTTAGGTTAGGGCTTAAGGTTTATGGTATAGGGTTAGGGGATAGGGGTTAGGGCTTTCGTTTTAGGGTTAGGATTTAGGGTTTAGGGTTAGGGCTTAAGCTTAGTGTTTAGAGTTTAGAGTTGGGGTTAGCGTTTAGATTTTAGGTTTAGGTGTTAGGGTTTAGGGTTTGGGTTTATGTTTAGAGTTTGGGGTTTAGGGTTTAGAATTTAGGGTTAGGTGTTGGTTTAGGGTTTAGGGTTTGTTTAGGGTTTAGGGTTAAGGTTTATGGTATAGGGTTAGGGGTTATGGTTTTCATTTTAGGGTTAGGTTTAGGGTTTAGGGCTAGGGAGGGTTTAGGGTTTGGGATTATGGATTAGGGTTAGGGGATAGGGTTTAGTGTTTAGGGTTGAGGTGAGGTTTAGGGTTTGGGGTTTAGGGTTTACATTTAGGGGTTAGGGTTTAGGGTTAACCGGGTTAGGGTTTAGATTTTAGTGTTTGGTTTTGGGTTAGGGTTTAGGATTTAGGGTTTAGGGTTAGCTAGGGGTTAGGATTTAGGGTTTAGGGTTAGCTAGGGGTTAGGATTTAGGTTTAGATTTTTGGGTTTGGTTTAGGGGTTTAGTTTTAAGGGTTTGGGTTTGGGTTTGGGGTTTGGTTTAGCTTTTAGTGTTTGGGTTTTGGTTTAGGGAGGGTTAGGGTTTATTTAGGGTTTAGGGTTTTAGGGGTTGGGTTATGGGTGGTTAGGATTTAGGGTTTACTGTTCAAATTTATGGTTTACAATTAGGTTTAGGGTTAGGGGTTTTTATTTATTTATTTTTTTGAACCGAACAAATGCATTTTGCTCTTCACACGGCTCATAATTTATGGTTTACACCTTCTCCAAACTGCATTTTGCTCAATTAAATCATTCGGCCATCAACCTCATATATTCAAACCCATTCCAATTTAATCCAAACTCAATTCAACCCAACATGCAAAATATAAAGCACCATTCCAGTAGCTTCATACTCCATGCTCCAATCCTGTTCATCAAAATTAATTTCCCAACCTCAACCAATCATAATCTGCATATCAGAAATATAAACTCAGCATCTTAATCATACTGCTGCAATAACGCCTTGCTACTGCAATTCATACAAACATCAAAGCTTTAAACCATTTTAATCCAACATTCCAATGTACTCCATAATAGCAGTTCAGACACTGCCATTATAACAGTATAGCAGCAAGCATGCAGCACATCATCAATCCATTTATCCAAAATCAGTCTCAGATCACTAACAACCAAAACCAGACAGCAGTCATTCATCATAGCCCTACTGTCACTATTTCTATGCAACTTGATCATCCATGCTTAATCAAAATTTTAGCATCATTCCCATAAAGGCAGCAGCAAACAGACCATTGCATCCCTACTAAACATCCTTATACCAGATTTCCAGACCTCAACTCTCAACATTATTCCTCTTCCTCATACTATCACAACCCTTTAAATCTCATTAAAAACCAGCAGCAAGATTATACTGCATTAAATTCCAGTGCTCAAAATTCAATCATACAGTACCCAACTTTTTCATTATGCATCAGATATACAGATTCCATATGCCCTCCATGCTCATCTACACAACTTTCCCCCTAGCCTTTCTTGATTTGCTCTTAGTTAGCAACCCAACCTTGTATCCGGGCCTAGACACCCTCCCGATGGGTCGGCCTCATCCATTTCCATCAAAACAATACATGCCTTTAACGCCATGGCATCTTCGTCCTCCACATGAATCTTTTGTACTTCATCATATACCACATCCATATAAGATTTTATTTCCATCAAGACTCCATTAAGCCATTTCACACCCGTCCATTCTTCTAGTTCATCAATCCATGCATTACAACTCTCAAGATACCCCTCATTCTCACATTCCTCTTCTTCACCCTCACAATTCACCCCCTCATACTCACAACCCTTCCCATTTTCCCCCAAACCTACCTCCCCTTCTTCCCCTTGTGGAACTTTAATCAATTGAATTTTGTCCCAGAAAACTGCAATAGCCTTATCCACCACCTCCTCCGTCCTCTTCTCATACTCATCCCATCCCATTTCCTCAAGAGTTTTTGGAAAATAATCAACAGCCTCTTGTCTAGCTCCCTCTAATACTTGCACCTTTCCTTCATCATAGTTCAATTTCTCCTTCACCTTTCAATCCAAGAATTGAAACTGACAGAAAAAGAAGAGCTAGCATTACTTACACGAGAAGAGCTGGATGCACTCATTGCCAATCCCTTCTTTTTCCTACTATTTGATTCTGCCAAGGGGGTGTTGTTATTCAGAACTTTCTTAGCAGCCTCATCATATTCTGTCTCCTCTGCTGCATTCAGGCTTCCAGCTCCATCTCTCACCTCCAACAACTCAGACCTCAAACCCAACTCAACACTCCTCCCTCTTGCCCCGCCACTTTCCTTAGGAAGATTCCATTAGCCTTTTGCACCAACTCATCAGTTTTCACATCATATTCTGCCCTGCCCATTTCCTTTAATGCCATGTCAAAAAAGCTTTCCACCTCCTGCTTGGCATCCTCAACCAAACTCAGAAGATCACTATCTTTTCCCACTTTAGTTTTTAACCTTTCAACCCAAGTATTAAAACTAACAGATTGACTGGATTCCTCCTCCTCAGAACTGGAATCCCTCTCACCCTGCAAACCCTCATTCTGACCTCCCTCATTCTGAATCTGAGAGTACTGCATTTGCTCTATCTCCTTTGCAGGCAACTCATCAACATGAACTCCCTCATCACTCACCTCCCCTTCATCTCTTACTATTCTACCTGCAGTTTCATTAACTACTGCTTCTTTATATAATTGATTTTCTCTCATTGGGTCATTACCACAAACAGTTGGCATACCCCTGTTTTCAATATCAGGTTCATCACCCTTCTCACCTCCATCCCTCTTCTTTCGACAGTTACTTATAGCATGGGGTTAGGGGTTAGGTTTTTGTGTTTAGGGTATAGGGTTAGGTTTAGCGTTTAGGGTTTTGGGTTAAGGTTTAGGGTTAGGGGTGGGTTAAGGGGTTTAGTTACTTGCTAACAAGGGGTATCTGAATTGTAGTTTGCTTGTTGGAGTATGTGAACTAAGTTATTTCCGTTACAGATACACATTTTATACGCTACAACTTTAGGGAGGATTAATAGTATAGTCACTAACTCGAAAAAACTATAATGAGCTGAAAAAAATGTCTTTAAAAACAAAAGAATACATCTAAAGGAAATAAAAGAAAGAGCAAAAAAAAAAATGAGGCGTAAACATCTCAATAAAACAAGAAAAATAAACTAAAATTAAAAATGATAAAATAACACTTAATAAAGCATACCTTTTGAGTTATTTCTTCATTTTTTTAGCATCATGCTGATGAATTGTATGGATGGAATACCTTGGCATTGATTGTCAATAGTAGTTACAAAGAAAACAACTCTTGAGACTTGGGAAAGCTCCATAACATATTATATGCAAGGACACAGAGGGAGGAAGAAAAATATCAAAAGACCTTATAATAATTGGGTAGAATATAGGGAAAACAACAATGACAAGTAGGCTAACTATTGGCAAAAAATCAAAAGCCTTGCACCGATGCTCAATCCAGACCATTAACAAATAGGTTGGGGAATAATATACTAAACAAGGGTGAAATATGCATATAAGAGGCATAGAAACAATAGTAGATTTACTCAACGCTATGCAGACTAGAGAAAAAGTTACTGATATTAGTATAGCACCCCATACAACATACACCTACACTAATATTTTTTTACATTTTTGGCACTATAGGCATCTGTTTTGTCAAGAACAAACGCCTATAGCCTCTTTATTAAGATTATTACAGACTATACACAGACACATACCTTTTTTACTATAGTAGCAGAACCAACCATCAATTTCTTTCCAACATCAGTTGAACCGGTAAATATAATTTTTCAACAGGGAGTAATCAATCAAAAACGTCCACATGAAACCATTTGACAGATGGAAAATTACATGATATAACTCATAAAAAATGTATTCTAACACTGTGGGCTTGCAAGCAAAGCTTCTCCAATATCAGAAGCATTTCCCATAACAACATTTACCCCACCCTAAACATCATATGTTAGCACATAAGAAACAAAACAAGGGAGCAAAGACAGTATGAACTTCCCAAAAAGGAAGTGAAACATCATATGTTAGCACATAAGAAACAAAACAAGGGAGTATACAGTGCGATAGTGAACCACTACATTTGAAACAGATATTATCAGGTAAAATCTTGGAAGCAGATGGTTAAGGACTTGAGGGAACCAAAAAAGTTGTCCATTCACTGTAGTTTCTATATTTCACACAGACATAGTAGACGACATTTAAAAGATAAAACAATTTATGGTTTTATCCTGGATTAAATTTTATTAGTAAAACACTAAAACTGCCTTGTCAGTTATAACATCTCACAAAAGAGAAATGGTTAACAAGCACACATGAAGACATGTTAACATTTCCAGCTCATGTATTCTCAGACAAATAACCGAGACATGAATTCATGTTCATAATAATAATATAATATATTATATATTATAATAATAATAATAATAACCAATGAAGAAGTGTAAACCTTTAATACAAGATGCTTCATAGTAGAAACACATTCCTCTGTCAAGTTTTCGACATAAACACCCGTTTTTACATCTTCTCGTATCTGAAAGGAAGCCCAGATTTGAGAAATGCTTACAGAAATAAAATCAAGGGTGATGGGGTTCGGTACTATGTATTCCATTTAATTTTTACCTGTAGGTTTCTTTGATTTTGGATCCAATAAATCAGTGATCTGTTCATTGTAAATCTGTAATTTCCACACACAAAGAATTGAGTAAAAATGTAAAATTATGGACATATTTTTGTCATTAAAACGGATCACATGCAGAAACTCACCTCAAGAAAAGAGCAACGACACTGGTACTTGAGCTCTTTGTCAGCATGCTTAATTTGCTCTAGTAAAATATAAATGCAAATGAAGAACAAGTTACATCTGCTCTTCTGTTTTGTTGCCATTTTCCAAGTTACCATATAAAGCAGTGGGAAAAAACAATTGTTTGTTCCCAACTTCAGCCAGAACTCAAAAGAGTAAATAGATAATCCAAAATGCAACTAAAATTTACTCAATTATATAATTTTTTTTAAAGAATCATTAGAATGCAACATCCAGTAGATCTAGAAAAACACAATTAATCCAATAAACCTGAACAATAAGGTTTATAATCTAAACGCAAAAGAGAATAAATATCCTAACTATTTTGCATTTAAAATAAACAGCTGAGGTTTACTATTTTCTTCCAAAAGTGAATCCTAATCGTATCATTTTAACTTTTAAACTGAAAGAGAAGAAATGAAAGTCAACGAGTTTAACAAGCTATATTTTAAGTAAACTGGTAGAAATGAAATAACGACAATTTACAAATCAAATGATAAAGAATATAGCAAGAACGGGGTTGATTTTCAAAGAAATTACTTTGACTCCGGAGCCAGAAGACCCAGAAACCGCAGTCTCAGACCCCGTCGGACTCTTATGTTTCGAGTTCGGCGGCCGAGGAGAATGCGAACTCTTATGTTTCGTCGCGGCCGACGGCGACGTGTACGGATCTGGCGGCGGAGCATTCTCCTTGGGAAATTTATGCTCCCGGCTACTGCCACTGGAATCCGGTAGCGGCGGCGTAGGCCATTTCTGCAATTGCTTGACAGAGCTAGGGTTCGGAGAAGTCACCGAGGCCTCGTGATTCTCCCTCGAGATAGCGTTTCTCGGTTCCGAGAGAGAGAGAGCGAGCAAGAGAGAGAACTAGGGTTCCATTGAAGAATCTGACAAGGCAGCGAGAGAAACCAGCCGGGAAGATATATAGAGAGAAAGATGAGAGAAGTAGCCGTTGGAGGGCTGGGGCCGGAGGTGATGATTTTGAATCAGATTTGCTACAACTTGCAAGAACTTCTTCTTTTTCTTCCTCTTATTTTTCCTTGTTCCAGTTTGTAATATTATTTTAAAAATTAAATCGGATATTTCAACGGTATAATATTCAAAACATATTAATAAAATAATATTTGTAAATAAAACATATTTAAATGAGTCTAAGTTATCTAAGCTAATTAATATGATTTCATAAATATGAATGAATATTTTGTAATCTACAAATCTATAATGACCATATAGATTACACTTTTGACCTATAAAATGAATTATGATAATATGATTGTAGTGTAGTACATTGAAATCCTTAACTTGTTGGAATGCAAAAATGGATTATAGTTCTTAAAGAGGATTATCATCATATATTAATTACTAGAAATTAGTTAAATTACCAAAACAAAACCATTTTTTAAAATCAAATTACAAGTCCCTACAGGCTCAACTGGCGAGCCGCCGAGCCCATATTGTTTCCAAATAAGATGCTCCGCTCATTTGTCATTTGTTGTCTCAAATTTTACTGTAAAGAATTTACAATGTGGATTGTTGAACCAGAATAAATAAACCAAGTGTTACTATTAATATATGACATATTGAATTCAAAACAAATAAAATAAAAGATGAGATTGTACCTTTTTCATACATCCACTTCTTAAATTTAGCATAGTCTTTCTTCATGGACCCATTCTTTCTTCATGATTAAACTTTTTACCTAATTACATTTTTTGACTTTCCATCATACCAAATTACTTCTGCAGGTAGATGAACACCCACACAAAAAGAGCAATTGAATTAACTTCTTTAAATTTTATTTTTAAAAAAATAATATATTATAAAGAGCTTATTCTTACCTCAATCCACAAGAAAAATTGAATTTGGTTTAATAGTTGAAGCAAAGTAGTATGATGCCCACAGGAAGAGTTGGGAGATTGAAATTTGTAAAGTGGAGAAAATTTCTTCATGGGTAGTTAGATTTCATACTTTTTTTACTACAATTGATGTGTATACACATCATATTTACGTGGATTTCGCATCATCTTTTAATTTCAAGAAAATCTACAACCTTATCCAAATATGCAATCTAAATAAAATTCGCTTTGTAATCTTAGCTGACAAAGGACCACAAAGAGATAAATCAGTTTAGAGTATCCATAGCGGACCGCCCAATAAGCACCTCCTACTGAGAGCTGAACTTAAAAGCTGGTTGTTACCAAGTCAACTACATCAACTACATGACCAACTCAGCAGGGTGGCCCCACAATCTATTATATACTTCTAAAGGCAAAGAAATGGTAATCCTGGAGAGCTACACAGAATCCATATTGAGTTTTACACACACACACATATAGAGAGAGAGAGAGCTTGGTATGCTTGTCTCAGTTAGAGGGAGATGTGGATTTAGCCAAACTGCAACTCAACAGTTAAGAGTCAGAAAAGTTACTTGAAACTGTTTTAAGCAAAAACCAACCTTGTGGACTCCTATGTACACCCATATCTGATCAGACAATGCTTGTCTAACTTTCCACACCCAAAAAACCACAAAAAAAATAATAATAAATAAGCAAAAACCAAGAGGGATGAGCTAAGAGATGCCTTCTAATTGATCAATCAGCAGCTAACAAGGCATGTGTGTGGTTTCGCTAGACCTGAAAGATCGCTAGGCACGGGTTGATAAGTAGCAGCCATCTCGAGGCGTTCCCATGTTAACCTTCGCCTCTCAGCAGCACCATTCGACACTGAATTTTCTTCCTCGTATTTAGTTTGGCAGGCGAGCACGAGCTCCTCATCCATCTCGGAGAACACTTTTCTCACGTTTAGTGTCAGGTTTAGGATCGGTTTGCTCCAGTGGCTCTGGCTGTTCCTCTCTAAAGCTGACACAACAATGGGCATGATCACTTGCTTGTTACGCATAACAAGGTTAAGGATGCTGTCGTTGCTCCATAAGAGATGTGCTCGTTCTGCCACCTGAAAGTGGTAATAAGCATAGCTCTGATTTAGCAGGATATGATTGAGAAACGAAAACATATAGTTTGCAAGTCCCTGGCTACAACGCGCAAAGGGGAAATAGATCGACAGTGAGAACAGAATAGAACACTTCATTTAGATTAAAGCCACATTCCAATTTCATTCATGTGTTCCATTTCAACTAAAAGCCTAAGCTAGTAGTTAGACCTGATACCAAATATGTGCTCTATCTCAACTAAAAGGCTTAGCTGATAGTTGGACTGCATATTTATGTTTATATACGGAGTATTATATATGCTCAACATGGATGACATATTGTTAGTTCTCTATGACATCCTAAATGGATATCACTCTATCCCTAGGCTCTCAGTATTCGTTTTCATCTTAATTCTTTTGCCACGAGAGAGAGAATCGAGAGAAAATATTACCTGGAAATGGGAACTATTGAGGCAACATCCTATACGTCGAAATAGAGGCACCATGATCTTCTCAAACTCGGAGACGCTTATCATTTCCAAAACCTCTTCTATTTCACTGATGAACATCAACTCCTTTTGGCTATTTGTCACGGGCCAATATCTCAAGAGTCTTGTTATGGCAGTGCTAGCAAGATTTTGCTCCTTTTCTACAAACTGTACAACGCAGTACGCTAGCTGTTGATGATAGACGCCCAACGACTTTGGCTTGTGTAAAGGTATCAAAGCTCGGGAAAAAAACACTTTGTGCTCCTCCTTCAATGGCAACGCAAAACCGGTAATCACACTCCCAAACACTTCTAACAGCTCTGCAATCCCATTATGCCGTTGTGTCTCAAAAACAAAGCGATAAAACAAATTACAGACAGCCTTTCTGATAAAAGGCCTGTGCATCATGAATTTTCCATAAAGCCGGTGAAGAATTGATTTCAAGCATTCTCTTTCCCTCGGGTCTTCAGAATCGAATAGGTTTAGTACTTTTAATATGAAAGAATGATCTATAAATTTCTTGGCCACCTTCGGATCGAGCGAGCATAAGCTTACAAATCGAAGGAGCAGGTCATACACGAGCTGTAAATGGTACCAGGCGGGATCAAAGAACAGTTCTTCATCTTCGCTCTCGCCCCGAGCAGAGTGGGAGGCGTACTTTGGTGGGAAATCTCTAAACAGGTTAACTGCACACATTCTACAAACTGCAGCAATTGCTGATTCAGTGCATTTTGCCGACCCCGAGGCAACAAAATCATTGAGCTCTAGTAATACCTGCCGCTTCAGATCTTTCTCAGCTGCGCTCTTGTCTGGATCACTGAAATCATAAACCGAGCAGCAAAGGTTCAATTTACTCACAAGCAGGCCTTGTTTCTCCCCATTCGAAACATCCTTAAAGCACAAATGTGGCGAAATGGATTCCCCTCCAGCCACAATGCTGGCTGGGAAAATTGCTGACGACACGCGTTTCACTACATTTAGTCGGTTCGCTATGACATTGCAGCTGTTAGTAAATTGCATCCCATTGCCAGAGTTTGTAGGATCATTGCAAGAATTTGGTTGAGCCCCAGATGAGTCCAGAGAATCAGATTTCAATGATTTTCTAGGAATTTTTGCAAGAATTTGCTTGAGCATAGTAACAAAGCTCCAATGAATGCCAAGATCAAATCTAAGCCAACACAAACAACATATACACAATAAGAACAAAGAAGATAAACACAGAAAATGGTAAGATGACATAACAAGGACCAAAAACAAGAAATGCAACAAATTCAGAAAACATTTAGAAGACCATAAATCCCCAAATTTCTTTTCCCAGTTCAGTTTAGTGATGAACATATACACATTGCTAGCCCTTTCTGTCAAAACTGCAAATTTCATCATAATCATAAAGTATGCACTAATTTCTAAGCTGACAAATATACAGTCCAGTATATATACTACTATCCCCAACCTGACTACTCTGAAATTTTAGATCAGGAACCAAAAACAAGACTGCTAATACAAACCTGTACATCCATAATTAAACAGGGCATACAGAAATCACAGATCTGAGATAAGAATCATTAACACAGCAGCACACCAGAAGAAAGAAATCCAAGGGATTCAGGAAATCCTTAAAAGATACAATTTTGTATCCACCTATATGTATGTATGTATGTATATATATATATATATATATAGAGAGAGAGAGAGAGAGAGAGAGACCTGAGTTAAGAGGAAAGTAGAAAAGGGCATATAGCAGATTCCTGGGAGAATAGCAGAGCTAGAGAAGAAGAGAATGGGAAGACTATAAGAGAGGGAGAAAGGGTGTGTTAAGAAGTGGGCAATCACATCAATGGCCTTCTTTTAGCTTTGGATTGAAGACACAATGATGGGGTTTTGAAGGGAGCCTACTATTTTTTTCTCTCTGAAAACACACTTTAATTTTCTTTTTCTCTCTCTCTCTCTCTGCTCTTTTCCTCTTTTCTTGGTACCAAGAAAACACACAAAATGCATAGCAGGCAGCAGCAGTGCAGTGAAATGGTTTTTCTCATCAGGTCTTGATTGATCTTCTTTTGTCTGTTTTACACAGCATCACTGATACATGGGCGCCACTCTCTGCTCCCTCAATAGAGAGAGAGTGCCACTTTCACAGAATTTGCAGTCATCGGACGGTGCTCACACTTCTACTTCTATTATTACTGCCACCCTCCCCCACCATTGTTCCTCATCACTTCTATCCTACTATCTTTTTTTTTTTTTTCTTTTCTTTTCTTTTATTTTAATTTTAATTTCTTACAGTTTAAAATTTGTTTGAATGACTCGAGGGTGTGGATCGGTAAATTTCAATTTTTGCTGGAGTCGAATTTGTGACATTTTGAAAATAATATTTATAATTATAATTTTGATACACTTTTTGTCTCATTTTATTTAGGAATAAGATTAAATAAATCTTAATTAGGTCCTTCAACTTCAAAAAGTTTCAATTAGGCCATCAAGCTTGTTATTTTGGAGCAATCAAACTCTCTAACCTATTTGTGACCTGTAATTGCATGTCAACCAGAGTTCAGACCAACTCTGGCAAGCTTCCGACCAACATCCAACCAAATTCCAGCGACCAAGTCAAAATATCAACGATCGATGACCGCTAACTGTCGCGTCTGGCCGTGCAGAAGGCATTGCCGGTCGTTGATATTTTGACTTGGTCGCTGAAATTTGGTCGGATGTTTGTCAGAGGTTGTTGGAGTTGGCCGAAACTCTAATTGACCTACAATTACAGATCACAAATAGGTTATAAGATTTGATTGCTTCAAAGTAATAAGTTTGAAGGCCTAATTGGAGCTTTTTGAAGTTAAATGGCTTAATTACACAAATCAGTATAGTTTGAAGGTTTATTTGACACTTATCTCTTTTATTTATCATATTTACTATTCATAGACCAAATTAATCATTTTTTTCTTTGCTTATTTTCTTAAATATTTTTAAATTTAATTTTTTTTATGTTTAATAGTATTTGTAATATAGTTTCTAAATATATAGCTTTTATATATTAATAAAATTAAATTAAAAATAACTTCAATCAAGTCTCATTAATGAATCATAAATTTGAAATGGAATGAATAGAGTATTAGTTTGTTTTTTATTTTTTTTGCATAACGCGTATAAATAATTTGATATATGGAAAAACTTGCCGTGACTACTCGAAAAAAAATGACAAATGACCATAAAAAAGTAAAAAAAATTTGTGAGACACGAGGTGCTCTAAGCAAGCTGAGGTTTGAACTTCCAATCTTTCTTAATGGATGAGAGTGCACGATCACTCACACCAACCAAACTAGTTCCCGATTATCTTGGTTAGGTTGCTACATATCGTATAAATAATAGTATTACCATATGAGGCAAATTTAACATGATTCTTTAATGGTTTTAGAAATTTAAGTTAAAAAAAAAAAAGATTTTTAAAAAATAAAGAAGTCTGCATTGTTGGTGTTGGATATGATTTTTGACCGGAGAGACTATGATAGTATGATCAGCCGACGTGAGCTTTCCTTTTCTTGTTTTATCTTTAAATTAATTTAATTTTTATAAATATTAAAAGATGATGTGACAATGACAAATTAAGATTATTAAAATAATTTTAATTTTTTTTTATCTAAAATTATTTAAAATTTAAAAAGATATTAATTAAATTGAATAAAATAATGTAATGCAATTACCTTATCTAGTGCGGGTTACATCTCCCGTGTGATTTGTGAGATATTACAAAAGAACAAAGTTTACTCAATATACATATTCGAATAGTTGTTGTGTGTTCCTTATCACTCAAAAAAAAAAAAAAAACAGTTGCTTTTGTAAATATTGTATATATTTATTATGGAATGTGTTTTAACATGAGGATGTGGTTGAGTGGAGAGGAATTCATCCATCCTTAATCAAATGATTTCTAGACTAACTGTTCCACATAATAAAAGTGTCTGCATTTTATTAAGGAGATTAGTCCGTGTGTCCGATAGTGGAAACTCTGGACTACACTTGAAAAAATTATGGAGTATGTTTATACTTTATATTATCAAAATATAACAAATTAAAATAAGATAAAAGCAATAAGTTTGACTTATGTAAACGAAAATTCAACTGGTAAATTTATTAAAAATATAATTCACAAAAAAATTGAGAAAATTGTGAATTGTAAAGAATGTAATGTAAGTTTTACCAATTTTTTTAAATTTAATTAATTTTAATTACGTACCCATTAGGTTCGTAGAAAACCAACACCTCATTGATTAGAATCTATTAGTTTTTTTTTTTAATTAAAAAAATCCTTTTTTCTTGTCTTTTCTCTTTGCTTTTTGCTTTTGGACGTGCTCTCTAACCTCTCTTAGTTTGGCACTTTGGCACAATAACTAAAAATTATAATTAATATCAAATTTATTCATAAAATGTGATGAGTTCATTGAATGAGTTAGATGTGACTCTGTACTTATCGTTAATTCGCTGAAGAGAGATAAATAAAAAGGAATAATAAAGGATTCGATTGTCAATTGACTTATGTTATATAAAATAGAGATAAAACGTCAAGTTGATGTTATCTATTTGGAGCGTACCGGTGATTATAAAATCTCAACCCTCTCTCCAATTTTGAGGTTTCACTAGTAAGATGTACTAGTCGCCCTCTGCGGAGTGACTTGCCCTATATAGTTTTGTTTAATTTTTTGAGTATCTCTTTCTTGGGGGGGGGGGGGGAACATAGTCATCAAATTTGTAATTTTAAAAAAATATAATTTTCAATAAATAATTTCATCATATTTTTGCGTTAACTATTTTTGGGGGACAAAAATATGAAAATATTGGGAAAGGGTACAACACAATAATATTAGCATTAATAATTACAATAATACTTGGTTAAGGTTAGGTAGCCTTTTTATTGGGATCTAAAAAGACGCAAAACTTTTTGACTTAATTCTAATTAGCAAAATCTTATAATTTATTAAATATAAAAAAACAAAAACAAAATCATGATAGATTTTTTTTTTTTTGAAAACAAATCATGATAGATATTCCTTCACTTTTTACCATATAATTTGAGAATTCTTTCGATAAATAAAAATATTTTGAAAAAAAATCAAATATACTTGATGGGTAAATATGCACATGTACTAGTCGGTCCGTAAATCACCTGTACGTCAACGGTCACCCAATCAGTCCGTCGACGGTCACCCTCGACGGTCACCCAACCGCAGAAGCAACATGCACATGTACTAGTCGGTCCGTAAATCACCTGTCCGTCAACGGTCACCCAATCGGTCCGTCGACAGTCACCCCACCGGTCCGTCGACGGTCACCCCACCGGTCCGTCGACGGTCACCCAACCGGTCCGGCCGCATGATCGGAAGCAACACACCTTGTGGATTGGAGGCTCACGAGCGCAACAATAGCTTGACGTGACGACCGACAACTTTTCAGGAACAAGGGATCCGTGTTTTCTTCACCTCGATTAACTCAACCATTTCGAGCAAACCAATGCGCATTTTGCGGAGTGACTATTCAGCCCATGCAAATATGCCCTCCACTTGCATATCAGACACCATGTGCATAGTAAATCCACTTTGTATAAATATAGGGGTCATTCCCCTCACTGGAAAAAACTCATGAGTACTACACTAATACACTTGTGATTTGCTCATTCGTCTATCTTGCTCTCTCCTTGTTACTGTTCGTCACCCGTAGAGCGATATAGCTTCTTACCACTCAGTCGTCAACCGGTAGAGCGACCGATTGACCGGCCGAGCGGCATCCTTCACCACACATAACACACGTATTCGTAGCGTAATCGTAGACCCGTTTACATTTACGCTATCATTGGCGCCGTCTGTGGGGAATTGAACGAGTCACTCTGTTCTATCCCTTTATCTTTTCTTTCTTCACACTATTATCCATCTTAAAATGACGAACAGTAGGAAAAGTTTGAGCCAAACTCATGCGCGTAGGGGGAGCCCGACTCGGTTGGTCGGACCTCACCCTGACAATGTAATTGAAACACTCCCTGAAGATGATCTACGTCGCCAATTGGAACGATCCAGGAGCCTAATGAACGAGTTGACATCCAACCAGAGGCAAGATGCACGACCTACCCAACCGGTCAACCCGAATGTAGGCGGACATGCAAGGCAAACGAGCTTTCAAATTCCAGTGACATATGCCATGTTGCCCCCAACTGGCCAAATGCTGACTCCACCACCAGGTGCACTTGGGGGGAACCCGTTGCAAGGGACTCCACAACAAGGATTGACTCCGGTGTACCAACCGTGGCCGGGAACTCCCGGATACTATGTTGTATCACCCACTCCCCAAATGCTTGCAATTCCTCAAATCCCTGCCGTGGAACAACAGGCGCCCCGACCTTCCCAGAGGCAACAGTCGCACCCCCAACCTCAAGATCGTAACTTGGAGGAAGTCCAATCTAAGGATCGCACACGGAGGTCCGATCGAGAGGGACGTCGGTATGACCCCATTCAACGTAGGAGCGCTTTTGATCGCATCCGGAATAGCGTTAGATCTCGGTTGGGGCCCCAGAATAACAATGAACACGCGAGACAAAGGCCCCAAATGACTGTAGAGGAAAGCAGCACTGGGAGTGCACAACATGGGGACGCCCATTTAGCTGACAGAAGGGCCCGACCTGTCGGTCGGGTGAGTGATCGGTAGACCAATCGAGTAGGCGATCAACCGGTTAGGGAAGAGAGGCAACTCAATGAGGAGGATAGTCCCCGACTCCAAATGGCCAGGATGCAGGAAAGAATAGATCGTTTACAACAAGAGCTTCGCGAGAGAGTCGGCGCGGGAAAAGAACCATCATGCTCGCTGGTTGCCACCCCCTTTACGGACGACATCATGAGTGCCCACTATCCGCAGGACCTCCAAATCCCGCTGGCTCACACTTATTCCGGAAGGCACGACCCGCAAGAGCATGTCGACATGTACTATGGCAACATGTTGATGTTGGGAGTAAGCGATGCAGTCATTTGTAGAGCTTTCTTCGCTACCTTAGTCGGTAAGGCGGCCGAATGGTTCAAGGGTTTGGAGCAGGGGTCGATCAGAAATTTTGGTCAGTTGGCCGATAAGTTTGTAAAGCGTTTCGCTGCAAGTAAATTGAGAAAGAAATCTTACACTTGCCTGAACAAGGTAAACCAAGCTGTGCGAGAACCGTTGTCTACTTTCCTATTTAGATGGGAACGTGAGGTTGATGAGGTTGAACCGATGGAGGACCGGGTGGCAATCCAAGCTTTCCTTGCATCACTTTGTTCCGGGACGCTCTACTACGACCTCATAGTTAATCCCCCCCGAACCTATGAGGAGGCCATCACCAGAGCCAAGCATCATGCAGATGCCACCGAAGCTAACATGGCAAAGAGACGCGATGAGCAGCCGGTCAATCGGGACAGAGGCCACGATCAAAGGAAAAATAAACCACCGTTCAGACACGTCAAACAATACAATCGACCAGAAGATGTACCACGTTTCACTCCGTTGAACAGACCCCTGGTGGAAGTCTTGCAGTTTGCCGAGCAATGCAATTTGATCCACCCACCGGAGCCGATACCCGAGGGGGAGGACAAGAGAAAGTATTGTGCTTTCCACAGAGTCAAGGGACACAATACTTCGGAGTGCATGGCCTTGCGCATGCTCATTGAACAACTCATTCAGAAGGGAGAGTTGAGGCAATTTGTGATGAAGGAGGATAGAAATCAAAGAAAAACGGAAAGGAATGTGATGAAAAGGAATCCCGAAAGGCACGACGAGGCATTCGTCCCACCCAGGTTAGCTGATGAGAAGGCGGTCGGAAAGAAACCAGTGATCCACGTCATCTACGGGGGCCCTGAAGGAGGCGACTCTTCACGACAAAGGAAGCAATGGGCGAGAAACTTATACGTTGGGACGATTCATTCGGAACCTCGAGAGAAGAGAAAGCGTACAGAACCAATACTTTTCACTGACGATGATCTACCACTCCATGGGGAAGCCCAAAATGATCCACTCGTCATCACATTAGATGTCAACGGAACGGATGTCCAGCGGGTGCTGGTTGACACGGGGAGCTCGGTGAACATCTTATATTTTGATGTCTTTGCTCGATTGGGTCTGTCCACCGATCAGTTAACCCCCATTCGGACCCCGTTGTCGGGTTTCACCGGTGACTCCATAGAAGCAGAGGGAGTCATCAGCTTGAATGTGGAGTTGGGCAGCCAACCAAACATATTGAAGACTACCATGGACTTTGTGGTAGTGAAATTGAAGTGTGTTCACAACGCCATACTTGGGCGACCAGGTATCACTCGCGCAGCTGCTATTATATCCATGAACCATTTGTGCATGAAGTTTCATACACCCAATGGGGTTGGAGTGGTTCGAGGAGACCAACGTGCTGCTCGACAGTGCTACGTGCGAGCAGTCAAACAGTCGGACCGGGAGGAAGGCAGGATTCACACCATATCCCAGCAGGTAGACCGCGGAGAAGAGATAGTGGTCTGGGACTCCCTGCAGACCTACGTGAGGACATCATCGGAGTGTTGCAGGAGTACAAAGACGTTTTTGCTTGGGGACCGGAAGACATGCCCGGGGTTGATCGGTCTGTCATTTGCCACCGCTTATCAATTCAACCAGGTTCGAAACCAGTCAAGCAAAAGAAAAGGCACCTGTCAAGCGAAAGGAGAGAATTCGTGAAAAAGGAGACCGCCACCCTCTTGTCGGTAGGGCACATCCGAGAGGTCCTCTACCCGGAGTGGTTAGCTAATGTAGTCCTCGCGCCTAAACCGCCAACATGGAGAATGTGTGTTGACTACACTGATTTGAACAAAGCTTGCCCGAAGGATCCATATCCCCTACCAAATCCTGACCAGATGGTTGATGAAACGGCTGGGTGTGAGCTGTTGAGTTTCATGGACGCCTTCAAAGGATACCATCAAATCTTCATGAGCAAGGAAGATGAAGAGAAGACTGCTTTCATCACTCCGGACGGAGTGTTTTGCTACGTGGTAATGGCGTTTGGTTTGCGGAACTCTGGAGCCACATACCAACGGATGGTGAACAAATTATTTAAAGGTTTGCTCGGATCAACTATGGAAGCATATGTGGATGACATGCTCATCAAGAGTCGATTAAAAGAAACTCATCCTACCGATCTTGCCCGGGCGTTCAAGGTGATGGAAACTTTCAACTTGCGTCTGAACCCAAGTAAGTGTACCTTTGCTGTTCAGACGGGAAAATTCTTGGGGTTCATGATGACGGGGCGGGGGATTGAGCCAAATCCCGAGAAGGTCAGAGCGATAATGGAGATGCAACCCCCCCCGATCGGTCAAGGATGTTCAGCGACTGACTGGTCGACTAGCAGCGCTTAGCCGTTTCCTATCCAAGTCAGCCGAAAAGTCTCTGCCGTTCTTTCAGATTCTGAAAAAATCAAATGGCTTTGAGTGGACACCGGCGTGTCAATCGGCTTTTGAAGGTCTGAAGGTATACTTGAGCTCCGCACCAGTCCTCTCGAAGCCGGAGAAAGATGAGGTCTTATTCGTTTATTTGGCCGTGTCCGACCGAGCGGTCAGTTCCGTGCTTGTCCGCGAAGAAGCTAAGGGAATTCAGAAGCCGATTTACTACGTGAGCAAAGCTCTTCAAGGAGCAGAGCTGAGGTACACAAAATTTGAGAAGACCGCGTTGGCGCTCTGGGTGACGGCCAGAAGACTTGCAGCTTACTTCCAAGCTCACCCGATAGTAGTGTTAACCGATCAACCGTTGGGAACGATCCTCAGGAATCCAACATCATCAGGACGATTGATCAAATGGGCCATGATGCTCACCCAGTTCGCGATTGAGTATAAGCCCCGTCCTGCCATCAAGGGTCAAGCATTGGCTGACTTCATCGTCGAATGCACCGCACGCGATCCGGAACCTGACCGACCGACTGCCCTAGAAGAACCATGGTGGGAAGTTTCTACTGATGGGTCGTCAAGTAAGAAGGGATGTGGGGGTGGAATTGTGCTCACATCACCCGAAGGCTTCAAAATTTATCAAGCCTTGATTTTCAAATTTCAACCTACCAATAACGAAGCAGAATACGAGGCACTCATAGGCGGGTTGCGATTGGCCAAGCAGATGAAGGCCGAACGGTTAAGGGCACGGTCAGACTCCCGGTTGATAATCGGACAGCTATCCAGCACGATCGATGCAAAGGAAGATCGAATGATACAGTACAAGGATATTGCGCTCGAATTGTTGCAACAATTCAAAAAATACGAGCTGATCCAAGTATCAAGGATGGAGAACACGGACGCTGACATGCTCTCCAAGTTGACTCAAGAAGCTCCTGAATACGTGTCCAAGGTTGCACGCATTGAAGAAATTGGAGCGCCAAGCATTGATGTCATAGAAGTCAGACCGGTTGAGATAGGCGAGCCAAATTGGATGTACGACTTGAAGAATTACATCGCCAACGGCACTCTACCGGACGACTCCTCCCGGGCAAAGAAAGTTAAGTTAAGGGCACCACGTTTTCAATTGGTTGATGATAGGCTCTACAAAAGATCATATGGCGGACCGCTGCTCCGGTGCTTAACCAGCGACGAGGCGAAAATAGTGATGGAAGAAGTTCATGAAGGGATCTGTTCTGCCCATCAAGGACCAAGAACACTCGCGCAAAAGATCATTCTGATGGGTTACTATTGGCCTTCGATCAACCTGGATTGCGAACAGTACGTTCGACGATGCGCCACTTGTCAAGAATTTCATAAGTTACCTGGTCGACCAGCCACCTACTATCAACCGGTCAGCGAAGTAATACCTTTTGCAAGGTGGGGTGTGGATCTGATCGGAGCATTCCCGATGGCAGCCGGACGCAAAAAGTATGTGATAGTGGCGATCGACTACTTCACCAAGTGGGTGGAAGCAAAAGCGTTGGCAACCATCACTTCTCAACAGTGTCAAAAGTTTCTTTGGAAAAATGTGATTACTCGCTTCGGGGTACCTGTTCAATTGATCACAGACAACGGGACACAATTTGACAGCCGACCGTTTAAGAACTTCATGGCTCATTTGGGCATAAAGCATACCCGAGTGGCCGTAGCATACCCACAATCAAATGGTCAAGTGGAGAACACCAACCGGACGATCTTGGATGGATTGAAAAAGAAGTTGCAAACTGCAGGTCGAGGCTGGGTTGATGAGCTTTCATATGTTCTTTGGACATATCGAACCACCCCGCGTCGCGCAACGAATGAGACACCTTTCTCGCTGACATATGGATTCGAGGCAAGAGTCCTGATTGAAGCATGGCTCCCTGCCACCCGGGAAAGAAATTACGATCCGGAAGTGAATGATGAGATGCAAGGTACGGAACTCAATTTCATAGACGAAAAAAGGGACATGGCAGCTCGAAGGTTAATAGAATATCAGAGGAATGCCAAAGTAGCCCATGACGGTCGAGTAAACCCACGATATTTCCAAGTAGGAGATCTGGTCCTACGGCGGAGGGAAGCTAGCAAGCCGACTGATCACGGAAAATTTGCCAAGAAGTGGGAAGGACCCTACAGGGTCTCTGCAATGGTTCAGCCAGGTACCTATAAGTTAGAGACTCTTTCTGGTCGATTAGTCGCCCGAGTGTGGAACTCTGAGCACCTTATTAAATTTCACAAGTAGTTTGGTTGTTGGAATGTAACTTGCATCTAGAATAATTAAGTCGCAGTGTTTTTGGAATTTTTTTCACTGTAATCTTGCTTGGTGTAAGTAAAAAAAAAAAAATAATAATAATAAAAATAAAAAAAAAATAAAAAAAATGACCTGCACGGATCTCCGTTTGGGGTTGTATTCGACCTGCACGTTTGGGGTTATGATCGACCTGCACGGATCTCTGTTTGGGGTTGTATTCGACCTGCACGGATCTCCGTTTGGGGTTTTGTTCGACCTGCACGGATCTCCGTTTGGGGTTTTATTCGACGTGCACGGATCTCCGTTTGGGGTTTTGTTCTACCTGCACGGATCTCCGTTTGGGGTTTTGTTCGACCTGCACGGATCTTCGTTTGGGGTTTTGTTCGACATGCACGAATAAATGTAACCATCAAGCAGCCAAGTTGTGCAAGTTTGTTAGCAGCAAGAATTGGGTGGAAGAATATACTACTTGAGAAATTACAAGAAAGCATAGAGAAGCTTGAAGAAATAAGAGAATGTACTACTTGAAAAACTGCAAGAAAGCATAGAGAAGCTTGAATATTATCTTATGTCAAGGAATTTGCAAGATGGTTGATCGGTCGACCAACACCTTGAAAATCAAGCAACATGCAC
>NC_044927.1:22126544-22204797 GCF_003576645.1 Ipomoea triloba
AGGGTTTTTCTTAGTCTAAGGTTTTTAACGAGGCAACCCGCGTAAATCACGCCCCTCCTGCTCAACTCAAACTTGAGGGGTTCATCACGGACTATCAAGGCATTCAAGCCAGGGAGACTTTGCTCGCAACAAGTTAGCCGCCTGGAGCACATTCTACTTCTCGAACCTGACGACTCTCGCAGATTCAAGAAGTGGGGGACTTGTGATGGGTAAATATGCACATGTACTAGTCGGTCCGTAAATCACCTGTACGTCAACGGTCACCCAATCGGTCCGTCGACGGTCACCCAACCGCAGAAGCAACATGCACATGTACTAGTCGGTCCGTAAATCACCTGTCCGTCAACGGTCACCCAATCGGTCCGTCGACGGTCACCCCACCGGTCCGTCGACGGTCACCCAACCGGTCCGGCCGCATGATCGGAAGCAACACACCTTGTGGATTGGAGGCTCACGAGCGCAACAATAGCTTGACGTGACGACCGACAACTTTTCAGGAACAAGGGATCCGTGTTTTCTTCACCTCGAGTAACTCAACCACTTCGAGCAAACCAATGCGCATTTTGCGGAGTGACTATTCAGCCCATGCAAATATGCCCTCCACTTGCATATCAGACACCATGTGCATAGTAAATCCACTTTGTATAAATATAGGGGCCATTCCCCTCACTGGAAAAAACTCATGAGTACTACACTAATACACTTGTGATTTGCTCATTCGTCTCTCTTGCTCTCTCCTTGTTACTGTTCGTCACCCGTAGAGCGATATAGCTTCTTACCACTCAGTCGTCAACCGGTAGAGCGACCGATTGACCGGCCGAGCGGCATCCTTCACCACACGTAACACACGTATTCGTAGCGTAATCGTAGACCCGTTTACATTTACGCTATCAATACTCTTAAATTTTACTCCAGAATCAATTAGACTCTTATTTTAAAAGTTATAGTTAGACATATAAATGTGTTATTTTTAAAGCAATAAAGTAAAAAATTACAGGTCACCAAGATTCTGGCGAACCTCCAACCAAATTTTGTGCGGCACCAAACACTGGCGACCGGCGAGCGAGTTTGGAGAAGGGGACCAAATTGTCTAAATTACTAATTTAATTCAAACGAAAAAAAATCAATATAATTGTATTTCAATTTCTTTAAATTTAAAAAATGTGAACGATTTTGTTTCAATAATTGCAGTATGAAAAGCAGCACTGTATAGCTAAGATGACATCCACCTAATAAAGTAGGGGTTAAAAGTGAGAAATTACGATTACCGCCCTGCTTTTAATTTTGATTTCCCGACAAAATTAGTTTTGTAATGAACAAAGACATGACATTTTCAGCACCTATGTCTCTCTCATTCACTGAATGTGGATTAGCCTCCCTCCATGCATTTCATTTTCTTCTTTTTCTTCTTCAATTCCTCTTCTTCTAGTTCTTTGGGGCTTCAGTGGGTGGGTGGGGTTGTCACCACCAAAATGGAAAGGCTATATGCCAAGTAGAGGAAGGGAAGTTGCATATGTTGTCATTCTTGATGATGAGACTACATTTCTAAATTCCAATGAAACCTAATTTTGATTCGAAACAAACAAGATCAGAAGATTAAGAGCTTGAAATAATCTTCTGTGCGTCATAAGGGTGAAACACTATTAAAAATTAAGAAGAAAAGTTTACTAGTCTAAGAGTATACGTCTATAAGAACAAGGGAAATCTTTTATTTATTATAATAACAAAACATTCAGAGCTGAGTTACAAATATTATATTTATAGATAATTCTGACCATACATTTACAAATTAAAATTACTATGTACTGGACAGTGGCGACACTTCCCCATCCCCAACCCACTCAGCGAACCCACTTTGGGTTTGAATCATGGATACAAGTGCTTTCGCTTCATTGCGCTCCACTCACTACGCTCTAGCACGTACATACATGCATGTCATCTTCCAATGACATATGTGACATACACAAGAAATTATTTTATATTTTAAAATGTAATATATAATTGTTTGTTTGGTCCATACACGGAATGAAATTGATGAACATTTGAGAGATTAAATCAACAATTTGAGCAAAAATTATGAGACAGTATTTTATATATTTACGTATAAATTGAGAAACCGTATTTTTTTTTGAAAACAAAGAAACCGTATTTTAAAATGGGGAATATTTGATCAACTAAAAGTGCAACAATCTACACACAAAAAATAATTTTTTTAGACAAATTAAATTAGGTCATGTTTATGTAAAAATTTAAAAAAAAAATGCTAACAAAGTTTAGCCATATGAGAGACTATTTTAACCAAAGTCAAAATACATCATGAATATCAAAAGAGTGCTTGAATAGATCGAATACATTACAAGTATCAAAACAAAAATTTAAGGATTATAATTCTTTTCTAGCCCCTAAATACCAAAGGAAGCTATGGACGACTATAGTGTTGATTGGTTCAATTCACTATAGGGAAGGAAAATGCCATACCAAAATAATTTTCACCATTATAAAATCATCCTTACATACAAGAGTATATATGTATGTAAAGCCCAAGAAATATAACGATGAAAAGATTGATATAAATTAATGTCTATAATTATATATATTTGAGTAATAATGCAATAACTTTGAAATTCTATTAGGATGATAGGTATTCTATTTTTCTAGGGTTGGGATTGCTAGATGCCTAGGGTTGAATTATGATTTATGGCATTATGGGTGATTTATCATGGCTCTACTTTTGTTAGGAAAATAGATTATTTAGACACATCACACATGAAGTTAAAAGAGTGATTCTTCAACGTTGATAGATAAAATTAAGAAATGTCAAAGTAATAGATACAATTTAAGGAGATGTTTCATCTCAATTAAAAAGTTAAGAAATAATTTTTCATGTATAATTAAAACACATTGATATAATTTTACTATCAAATTGAAAAATGTGTTATATTTTAACTAAAAGTAATTAATAATTAGAATATATATTTATATTTTATATTGAAGGTGTTTAACAAGTAGCTAATAATTTATTAGTTTAGCTTATAATTGATAGTTGATTGTGTTAGCTAGTTTTAATAGGACTCTAGTTATTATGTTTCACCAGGTTTTTATATCTATCTGATTATTTGTATTTAGTCATATATTTGTATACTTTTGGTTATTGATTCAATCTACAATTATTCCATTCCCTCATCTAGTATCATCGCTACGTACGACCCTTATGGCCTCGAACGTGCATGATGCCTCCTCCAAACGCACAGTGACCACCGCCACTTTGTCTTCTCCGACTGTTACTCCGGCTTCTCTCACATCGGCACATCATCACTTTGTGTCGATCAAGCTTACCTCGCGGAACTATTTGTATTGGCGTACTATGTTATTATTAATTATTTTTTAACTATTATTAATAATTTATAATTATAAAAAAATACTTCGTAGTTAAAAATAATTCAATGTATATAACAGTTAAAACAATTATATGAGTGTCTGGATGTTTGTGTGTGTATGAAGAATTACACTGCAAGGTCGTTGTGCAATCATGTAGTATGTAGTTACGGTGCAATCCTTTAAAAGTTCTCTGGTTATGTTGATTCTCACCTGATTATGATTGTATAGGTGGTTCTGTTGATATTAAAAATTTAAATTTGAATTATTATAAACACTATAATAACTAACAACTGCTAAGGGTAAATAAATTAGACTTTTAAAACAAAATGTAATAAGTTGATATCAATTAGCTACTCAAAGTAATTTTTTCATTTTTAACTTATTAGTATATATTGTTATGTTATTTTTCATTTCCAACTTATTGGCATCAATAAGTTAAGCCAAAAAGTTATTACCAAACACACATATTAGATGTTTGGATAGTTATCAAATTAAATAAGCTAAAGTTGATCAAACAAGTTAGGTTTTTGACCTTGATAAGTCTTTTTAAACACCCTTGTATTATGCTCAACAAAGACTCATAGCAATTTGATTAATGCTATTAAAAATGATGAATCATGACTTCATCAGTAGAGGTGCAAGATTCAACATATTCACAAATAAATTTCTGTACAAATTGAATGACGGTGCATTTAAAAAATCTTTGACATAGCTATTGTTTATTTGAACTTCCCAAATGACATTGATCTTTGCCCAATTCAATAATGTAATGGGTGATTTGTCCTCATTCTTTGCAGTAATCTAGCTGTTTGTTTCATTTTCTACTTCTGTATATTATAATTTGAAATATTATAAAATAATGTATCTATATATATCTCTAGATGATCAATATTTCAAAGCATTATTGGTTTGAATTTATTGTTATTAAATTGAACATATATGCAGTATGATTAGCAATCATAAAAGCGTGCAGAGTAGAATGAATGTGTATTAGTTAGTGGTTTCACCATTTTAGGAGACAAAACACTTTTTATCTTTTACTAAAAAGCCAATTTATTCTCATAATATGTGTCCTTATCCCTTTACAAACCAATAACTATTGGGTTGCATGCATGCATGTTAATTAAACATATATGTATCAAGGGAATTGTTGACGTACCATATATACATACATATATATATATATATATATATATATATATATATATATATATATATATATATATATATATAGAGTAATTTTTTGTGATCTATAATAAAGTATCAACTCTATAGATAATTTCTTTCTTTTTTTTTTTTTTGTGTACAAGCTACTAATATAATGGCATAATATTTTAGTGACAATTAGCAGCCAGACGAAGTAAAGGTGCTCGGCCTAGGCAAAGCTAGTTTGCTAAGAGAGGTCAGTCCAAGTTCAACTAGATTATTCAAATCAATGAGAGAATTCACTCTAAATATAGAAGGCACACCAAAAAGATTAATTAGTTCCCGAGCAATGCAACTCGCTTGGTTGTTTGTTATTTGGTTATTATAAATAATATCCTGATACTTAATCGTATTGTACTAAAACAGCGACTAGAACAAGGCATTCAGTAAATAGAATGATATTGGTATTTGCTATCATAAATAGAAAGAAAAGACAATATTTGCGTAGATATAATGATAGTTGCAAAAAATATCACCTGCTTTCTTTCATTCATAATAATATAATAATAGACACCGTCACTTTTCGACATGGTAAAATTATTCATACACATATACATATGTATGTATAGTGGAAGTTGCACAAGCAAGCATGTGAGAGATGTAGCAAAAGGGGGAAATGGGCATGTGGGAGAACAAAATGGGATGTTGCATTATTGTGACAATTAAGAGACTTGGTGATTGTTCCCCTAATCATGTGGAGTTCTCATGGGCTGACACCACATTATTCCCCATCTTATTTATAGGTTTTTTTTTTAGGATTATGGAACATGCCTTAGCCCTTCATCTCTTTCTCTCCATCTTCTTTCTTTCTTCTTGCTACTAGACAAAATCAATGGATACAACACATAAAACAATGCACCAAACTATCTCCATAACAAATATCAAATTTCAAACTAGCCATACTTTGCAATGTGTGCCACAAATTATGTGTGCCACAAATTATTGCAATGTTTATTATTACATTGTTTAAAAAAACACATACTGTTAAAATTGTAGTCACACTTAAAAATTGGCGAATACTATTTGAAGAGTCAAAAGCATCTGCTCCACTTTAATCAAAAGAGACCATGTAAAAAAGTATACACCAAAAATATCTGTTTCACTTTGTTTGAAAAAGACCACCATCCAAGTATAGACAAACTCCGCTATGATCTATTTAATGTGAACTTACATTAGACAAACTCCGCTCTTATCTGTGTCACTAGACAAATTTCGCTCAAATATGTCTAACGCGGACTTACACTAGACAAAAATTCCGCTCAAATATGTGTAACGCGGACTTACACTAGACAAACTCCGCCCTGATTTGTGTAACGCAGACCAACATTTTTCTTATGAAGATGTAAGCTTCCAAACCCATTTAGAGTATATAGATGAAAGCTTAATTGATTACACTATGGATATATAGTTGAGTATTCCATTTTTCACATGTTCAACATAGTGCATTGTGCAAAAATAAGATTACAAATAAATGAAATAATGCAGGGATTATCCAAAACCTGACACTATTAAACTATATAGTAGACATTATAAATATGGAGTAATGAATAAATAAATGAATATATAATAGTCACAAAAGAAGACAAGGTAATCCATGAAGGCAAACCAACCAGAACTTGGATGGCAGCGGAAGAGGAAAGAACAACCGGCAAGCTCTACATACAACTGCTCTCTATGTATTCAAATGACAAAAAACACAGCAACAAAAATACGAAGATAAGGCCGGAGAACATTAAGGAACACAAGTAGTTTGATTCTATGTACAGGGGACTTGTGTCTTCTTGTTGCATGGAGTCGGGTTGAGCTAGCCACTTTCTGTGGGGAGCTCGGCCATGCTCCCAAACCCGCTGGCTGATTTTGGCCTCCACTCGGTTCTTCCCTTCACGATTTCAGTACCGCCCTCGAGGCGAAGCAAATGCTGGCACTCGATGGACCCAGAGCCGGCCAGATTGCCAATGTCGTTGCCCAAAATAGACGTGAGGGATTGCACCGTGCTGTCCTTCCTGCATTCCCGCCTGTACTCCAACGTCATGGAAGCGAGCTCGTGACTCTCCAAGATTGGCAAAGGGGCACTCTGCAGTAAACAACACCTTTACAAGTCGAGAAAACGGATAAATCTTGTAACAGAATCGAATATATAAAAGATGTGTAAAGTCACTCCAATCATTGACTTGAGTTTAGGTAGACAACAAGAACTGTCAAATATATAAAAGATGTGTAAAGTCTGAAGCATCTTCAAGAATGCCAAAGAACCATCGGTTTAGTATAGTTGGTTCGTCATTTCTGCAAGACTGAAATGGTTATAATGTGTATACATGCCCCGTAAACATTTGAGCATCAAATGAGAAGACATAAACCTCATATTCATATATATAATAGCTTGGTTTCATATTAAGAAAAGAAAAAAGTTAATCGGGGAAAAGGAAGTAGGTTATGTACCTCAAGAATCCAGGCAATATATTTCACATTATTAACATGCTGGTTCACATCTAAATCAGTCCACTTTGGCTGCAATGTGAAACGCATAACATCATCACTAGACTAGACGACATATGAGGCGAACACAGTGGGGCATTCAAGAAAGACATCAACAGACTTACAGTTAACCCAGTGCGAACATAGTCTGCTCTCTCATCATCAAGCTTTGGAAGCCTCTTACCGTCTTCATCAATAACAGGAGGCACATCCACAAAATAGCTTCCGATTTCAGCTCGAACCTCATCATCCATTTTTGCTAATTTCCTTGTCTCTTTATTCATCATTACCCAAAGGCTGAAAGCAATACAATAAAGGTCGTCATCCCAATTTCAAAAGACCAACATGAACAGTTTTTCTCATACTTCTCCCCGTGTGCATAAAAAAAATGACTATTACTTTTAAACACCATGAAATTTAGCAGACGATAAGATGTCTCTTTAGAAATTAGAATCATTGCAAAATACTACCAAACAAGTACTCCAATTACAGATACACCTCAGGACAAGGTTCATATTGGCACAAAACTGTTAAAATCTAGACATAGTAGATGGATAGCAACAATTCATTAACAATCTTCAGGAGGATATTCCTGCCTTTCCAAATTTAATCAAATAATCCAACCGCAAAACAGTCTCCTACCTGGAAGCTCTCATTAACATGTCCCCAGTATTACTATCGTGTATAACCCAATCACGCCGCATTCCATTCTTTCCTGATGCAGCTATCCATGTGTCTACTTGAACAACATCACCCCTGAGAGAGAGAGAGAGAGAGAGAGAGAGAGAGAGAGAATCAAAGCAAAGACCATCATTCATTGAATATTTATTCAATCACATTTTGATTAGTTATTCGTTATTCTACATATCACAAATAAATAGTCAGCACTTAATGCACAAGTAGGAAGACTAATTGAAACTAGCACAATAACAAAAGGTGACTATAATTTCAAGAATCAAGCAATAGAATTATAAAAGCTCAAAATCCTTGCATCATATGCAAACAACTGAGGTGATAGCATTATACAAGCACTTGAAAATAAGAAAGAAAAAAAGAAAAGAAGAAAAGAACAGTTGATGAGTGAACACTCATAGGTGTTTATAAGGGAACTAAACTTAAAAGTAAACATTGAAAGATGGCGTGCGATAGTTCATTCAATTCAAAATATATCAAAAAGTATTCACAAATTAAAGAAGACCGTCCAATACATCAATCTTGGAGATAACAAGCAAGACCACAACCTACCAAGTAGGATAGCGATCCACCACAACCTGCATTTTACTGACAACCCAAATTAAATTTTTCTTGCACATTTCTGGAGTTGAACCAAACCCACCACTCAGGAGACCTGCACTCTTTGCGTGATTTAGTGCAGTTTCCTGCAAATGTAGATAGACCTCGTGAAGGAAAACAAAAGATGCAGTAAAAATGTAAAATTATGAGCCTAGGCATCTCATTTTTTCCCCGATTACACAACTAATTAACTAAAAAATTAGCATAAAACTCTTAAATAAATGCAGGAATATACCTGCAAATGATTCATCATTGTTTCTATAGATGCAGTTCTATCAGCTCCAATTTCGTAGGACCTGATACTGAAATTTTGGCGAAAAAGAGAACCATCTTGTTGCACAAAACCTCCCAATCCAAATGAATCAATAAATGAATCAGAACGCTTTGGCTTCCAATCAAGCATCATCCACTGCTTTTCAGCAGCCAAGAAAATTGTTGTTATGGCAGCAAGAAGCATGCTCCAGTCAGGCAACTGATTGATAAAGGTCCTTGGTGAAGATGATGAAATCACCTCATCATCAGTCTTGTCCATGACACCTGTCTTGGATCGGTGTACTTTGGGAGGTGCTTGTGTGTTGGCCTTCACTTGCATGTTTCCAGAAGGAGAGGATTTTGACTTCAAGCCCCGTGCATCTATACTTGCAGGCGCAGTTCCTCCAAGCTGCTTTCCAGATGTTTTTGCATCAGATTTGGGGCGTGGATTGTCAATAGGGGAAAATGCAGCACAAGCAGCAGTTGCAACCATGATTAATTATGACACCTCAGCAGTCAGTGCAACTGCAACAATAACCGCAAAGATGGTCAAGATGAATCTTTTTGAGTTATTGACAAAAGGATGCAAGACAAATCAATATATATATATATATATATACATATATATATATATATATATATATATATATATATATATATATATATATAATGCAACCAATAGCAGCATCCTCTCTGCATGATATTTAAATGAGCTTACTAGGAAATTTAGGATATCACCAAATTCCATGATCAAGGTCATATATTTGCAGTAAAACATTAATTCCAAGTGAAACTAAAAGCTTGAAATAAGTATTAGGAATTGGACAATTAAAAAGGACATAATTCTTCAAAAGTCAACACGCTTTCTTTAAATCTTCAAACAGCACTAGCTCACTAGCAAAGTTGTACGTGGCAAATGGTTAACACAATTTTGGGTACACAAAGAGAAGAGGGATTTAACACCTCTTACAATAACTGTAACAATACACACAAAAGTTCAGATTTTTTAAGCCATAATGTTTAGTTTTGGTTTCAAAACCATAAATACCCTATTTATATATTCTGGTCACACTAAAAACAAAACCTAAAATTGTGATAAAAATTCTGGAGTAAACTAAACATGCCCCTATCGTAGCCTAGCCTAAAACATTAATGCCCAGAAATTTTAGCCTAATTACCGGAGAGAAAGTATGCGGTGGTACTAACTTTAAAATTTTATATCTGCATAATAATAATAATTGTGAACTACAGAATTCTCTAAATACGGAGTAATAATTTTACAACACCAAAATCTCCCTTAAGCCGACAGTTCAGTTCTTCACTAATTACTAAATAATTTTGCAAATTTGAAAAAAAAAAAAAAAAAAAAAAAAAAAAAAAGAGAGGATAATTTCCCATTCCCTCGGCAACCACATAGAAGTTTAGAAATGAGACAATTTGGTAGGATTCTGAAATGGCCCAAAAAAGAGAGGAAAAAAAACATGGATTTAAATTAATAATAAATGCAAACATCCCATATGAAAATTTAACAGGAAAAAGGGATTCAAGCATGTTTATGACCAAAAACAGTATTCAAACAATGAAATACAGTAAGCAGATCTGAGCAAACCAGCTTCCAAACAAAAGCATTAACTCCACATCCCACTCAACAACACCCAAAAAAAAAAATTAAATTAAAAACCAGCTACTTCCCAGTTCCCCCATTCAAGCGTATAGCATCCGAAGCTTCCTATTAAACAGTTCACTCATACACAAACCTCAAAATTCACAAAAAAGGAACGCAAAATTCATTGAAATGGAAACAAAAGCATACCTTTTTCAGCATAAAACCCTCTCGAGTACAATGGAACGCGCCAGGTACAACTATTACACGTTTGCGTACAAATTGATGCAAAGTGTGTGCAGTAACAGGAGACAGCTTTTCTACGATCAGCAAACCCGTGCGAAGCAGGGATTCTAGGGTTTGCGATTGTGAGTTTTCCCCTTTCCCTCGTCCCCTTGGAGAAACTTCTAGTCCGTACAATTTTTGAACATTCAAAGAAATTTCTTTCCAGAAAAGAACATGAGAGAGAAAATTGGAGACGGAAGGCCAGCGGCTTTTTCGGTGTTGAAGATATAAGAATCCAGCTAATTTCACTTGTATATATAGCCGGGTTTCCGACAGGTGTTGGACTCCTAAATATAATCATCATTTAAAAGATTTTAATAATATACGGAGTATTTTTTATAAGTTAATTTTATTTGTACACAAATTTTTTTTTTTAAAAAAAAAACATGAATTTAGGAGAAAAATATTAATTTATTAAAATTCAAATTTTAAATCAATTTAAAATCCTCCCAACCAATTAATATATTTCTTTGGATAATTAAGTACTCTTGTTAACTTAGAGTTACATTAATATAAGACATCATTGCTTATTAATTGACTACTCAATTATTTTTTGAATTCAGTAACATATCGAATTGGTACTATAAATTATTTTAATACAAATATATATAATAATTATACTCTTTATATGTGCAATGTGGAAAATAAGTGTAATGTAGAAAGTGCAATATGAAAAAAAAAAAAAGTCTAATTTTAAAATTATGAGTATATTAGTGTTCGTTAGAAATTATGAAAAATATTTTCAAAAAAAATGAATTTCATAGTGAATCATTTTTCAAAAACAAAACTATTTTCATTCTTAGATGTTTAGCTGAAAATTATAAATAATGTTTTCATGTTTGACGGAAAGTCAAAAAATTATATTTTTTATATTTAATTCATTATTTTAAAAAAAATATGAACATAAATTTATTATAAAATTATTTTATATAAAATATTAATTATTGTAACGATGGTAATAATTATTTTTTATAGTAAAATAAAATAATAAATTAAAATTTATAATAGTTATAACTATTAGTAATTATTATAACAAAACATATGTAAATAACTAATAATTAACTTGTAACTTGTTGTAACAAAAATAAAAACATAAATTGATAAATATAATGATTATAGACTAGCTACAAAAATTGAAGAAAATTTTACTCTTTACATTATGAATAGTAAGCTCGATATTTATAAAAACTTCTAAGTGAATTGCGGCAAATTATTGCATGGACCATGGTCCACACAGCTGTGTTGACCAAAAATAAAAAGTACATTATTTTTATACTGAAGGTACATTATTTTTGTACTGTATGTACATTATTTGACAGTATATATCAAATAATGTACCTTCAGTACAAAAATAATGTACCTACAGTATAAAAATAATGTACCTTTGGTACAAAGATAATGTACTTTTTATTTTTGGTCCATGCAATAATGATGGGTGAATTGCTCCGTAGTGTATCCATCTTGGAGTTCCTTGATCCATTTACTTTTTTTATGTTGGTCCACGTGAGTCAAGCCATGTATACCATCCATCAAATGTAATAGCTTTAAACTAAAGCAATTTAAAAAAAAAAAAAAAAAAAAAAAAAAAAAAAAAAAAAANTGAGTCAAGCCATGTATACCATCCATCAAATGTAATAGCTTTAAACTAAAGCAATTTAAAAAAAAAAAAAAAAAAAAAAAAAAAAAACAAAATCAGTTTTTGAGTCATGAGTCAGACCAATATTTTCATTGTTTTGTCCAACACAACTCAATTCATATTTTAATCGGTAATTAATAAATCTAATAAGTCTAAACTAAAGAAATTGGATTGAAAATTTTAAATATTTTCTAAGTCTAAACTGTAAGATAATTAGCCTATCAGTCAATTTTGACCTATTTGACCATTATTAGTTGTTTCATTTGGTTAAAAAATCAATATAAGTGTTTGGTTAATAAGTTTTTTGTAACTCCAAACTAATAAATTTCAAAAGGCTACTTAAAGCAACATTTTCAATTAGCCTTTTGAGAAAATATTATATCAAACAGCTATCAACTAACAGCTAATTTATCAAACACTTTTCTACAATCAGCTAATATTATCAATTAATTATAACTTCTAACCCAATAAGCCAACAGCATCAGCTAACAGCCATTTACCAAACACGGCCAATGTCAATTTTTTTTTATTTGACCCAAACCAACTAAACTCATATTTTAACTCGATTAGCTAATCAGTTCAAATAATAACCAGAAAAATAGTTGGTAAACTCCTCGTTATAGATGGCCATGAAATAATAATTCAAAAACATGTTTTATGAGTAAATCTCATAAGACATTTTCAGCTAAAATTGGTCATTTTCCTATTGATACGAAATTAAGAATGTGTATTTTTCATTGATTTCATTTTCAGTCTACGATGTGTTTGAAAACTAGAAAAATGACTTGTAAAAAATTTGTTTGGAAAATGAGTCATTTTATAAAAAAATATTTTCATTTGCAATGTTTTATTGCATTCCAGACAACTGTCGTGTTTGGTACTTTGGTTCATTTTTCAAAAAATGAGCATAAATGTATAATTAGATATTTTAATTATTTTGTCTATAATATAACACATTTATAATAATAATAATAAGTATTCAAAATAATAATAATAATAATTATTATTATTATTATTATTATAACAATTTTAAATTTCTAGACAAAAATATTTAGCATCCTATACAGAGTAATCACAATGTAAATCAACAATAATGAAGAATAAATAGAAGGAAAAATTACCGTGTTTGAACCTCGGAAAATGATTTTTAGTGTTTCCTGTGTTTGGCAACAAGGAAAATTTAAAGTCGATAGAAAACAATGTATTGGTCAATGGAAAATAGCTAATATTTCATAAAAATGACTTACCTTTTTTCCTTTGCAGCAGCGGAACAACCAATCACCCCCCTGTCGCAGCCACCCCCACCACCCACCCACCCACTCACCATCACCCACCCCACCACCATCTCCACCTCCACCTCCACCACCACTACCAACCCACCCACCACCACCATTGTATTTTAAATATTTAAAATTAAAAATAATTACTCTCATTTTCCAGAAAATGAATCAAGCACACCAAAACAGTTTTATAAAATGCAACCAAACACTGGAAAGAAAATGTTTTCTGAAAAATGACTCATTTTTCAGAAGTCATTTTCTTGCTTTCCAAACACACCCTAAGTAGCCAAATTGAATTGATTTGTTTTTCACCAAATACAATTTTGTTGTTGAATGCAGAAAGAATGTGTTGTTGTCATATAAAAAGTGTCACCACCAATTGTCGCCGAAAAACTTCGTTGCATAAGATGTTACTACACCCAGAAGGCTAGAAATTTGCGCCGTGAAGAGGCTGCTACAATGTCGAAAATTTGAAGCTACCGCCATAATTAATGGTCGACGTTGCGTTTGGAAAAGAGAGGAGAGAGGAAGAGTGTAGAAAGAGAAGATGAAGAATGTCGCCAAAGTGTGTGTGAATCTCAAGGTTGCAAAAATCGACGCCTAGGCACTAGACGGTCGGTGGCCGCCGCAAGGAAGGCCAGAATCGGCCTCCTCCTCAACCGACTAGACGCTTTAGGTGGCGCCTATACCGCCTAGCTGGTCGTCCCGAGTCAGCCCCCCCCTCCCCCCGCCCTTTTGTTTTTTTTTTTCGTCGGAAAAAGCAAAGCAGCGACGAGAGTGACAAACGCGTCGAGAGGCGATGTACTGCGCCAGAAGAAACATTTGTACTGCATGCGACGAGAGAGACGCCAGATGGGTCGCCGCTACCTCTATTTGAGGTAACCACAGCCCCCACCGCCACAGGTCGAACTGTTGCGAAGCCGCCACTGATGAGGTTGGAGCCTTGGAGGTCGCCTGTCTAGAGCTTTGAGGTGGATGGCGCAGCGAGATCCACTACCGTAGATATAAGATGGAGCTTTGCAACGGATGGCAATGGAGCTTTGGCCTTTGAGATTTCACTATTTCATATCTGACTTCTAAGATTTGTGAGCTTTGGCGCAACGAGATCCACCGGCTAATGTTAATTTTTCTTAATATTAGCGAGATCCACGATTACACGTCCACCATAGTTCCCTTTAATGGCCTTTATTAAATTAAAAATAAAATAAAATAAAAAGAAATCGAAAACAATGTCATTTTCCATCCTTGCGAAACACTGAAAACTCAAAAAAATAATTTTCAGAAATCATTTTTCGAGTTTCCAAAAACACCATAGTCAAACACTAGAAAACTCATAAAACTCATAGCCAAGGACCTTGTAGTCCAGTGGCATCAAACCATTCCCTTTATATGGGAGGTGGTGGGTTCGAGCCTCAGTGGAGTTAATACTGCATTGCAATAGAGTTAGTAGTATTCAAAAAAAAAGAAAACTCATAAACCATGACTTTTCGAGTTTTCAAACATACCCTTATAAAGTAATTAAAAAAATGACAAAATATTATAAAGGTTTTTTTTTTGAAAGGATAAATGGTTTATTTATTTGTGATAAATTTGATAATTTTTTTCAAATTTGTTTTTGTTGATTAGTCATATACGGAGTATTATATTTGGTAAATATATAAAGAGTTAATTCCATTTTTGATCCTAGATTTATATGTGACAATACATTTTAAATCCTTTTTTATTAGAACATCCACTTTTGGTCCTAGTATTATTGTGGCATGACCATTTTGGTCATTTATAAACAAATCAGTTTAAATATCGTTAAATACAATGACATTTTAATAATTATAATTAAAATAATTTCTTTTGGTTCAAGTTTAGTTATATACCTTTTTTAATTCTATAGTTAAATTACGTATGACAATTGAAATAATTCTTTTTCAAACTTTTCATGCGCATAAAAATAAATTTTGGTGCAAAATAAAATAAAAATAAATCAAATGCAATTTCATTGTTATTTGTAATTCTATTTTCCATCTTATATTGATATATATATATATATATATATATATATATATATATATATATATATATATATATATATATATCTTTTTTAAAGTCATTAAATAATAATATTGTAATTTAATGGTAATAGAATTTATAATATACATACATACATACATTCTATTAAAATAAAAAATTATAAATCAAAATAGATATGTCAAATTTAATTTATTATAATGTTATTAAATTAATTGAAATTCACATCTTTAATAATGATGTATCATGTCAAGATCTATCAATTTAAAATGAAGATGAATAAAATGAGATAATAAAACTAAAAGAAATAAACTTTCAATAAATTAGTTAAAAANATATATCCTTTTTAAAGTCATTAAATAATAATATTGTAATTTAATGGTAATAGAATTTATAATATACATACATACATACATTCTATTAAAATAAAAAATTATAAATCAAAATAGATATGTCAAATTTAATTTATTATAATGTTATTAAATTAATTGAAATTCACATCTTTAATAATGATGTATCATGTCAAGATCTATCAATTTAAAATGAAGATGAATAAAATGAGATAATAAAACTAAAAGAAATAAACTTTCAATAAATTAGTTAAAAACATATTATAGATCTACAAATATTGATCCACAAAGTCTATTATGGACCTATTATTTAAAGGGTCACACTTGTGTGAGACCGTCTCACGGATCCTTATTCGTGAGACGGGTCGGGTCGGGTCAAAGTACCATGCAAATGTCATACTTATATGTGCAAATCTCACACTTATATGCTCAAATATAACACTAATCAAAAATACAATTTTTGTTACTTATAAGAGAAAAAATAATACATTTTTCATAATAAGTTATGTTGATAAGTGCCTCTCACTTATAAGGGCAAATATAATACTTTTGAGGAAAAATGTAATACTTTTAAATCGAAATGTAAAAGTATTGTATTTTCCCTTAAAAGTATTACATTTACCCTAATAAGTACAAAAATTTTATTCCTGATTAGTATTACATTTGAGCATATAAGTATGACATTTGTGCACATAAGTGTTACAGTTGCATCTTGATCCAACCCGACCCGATCCGTCTCATGGTGAGACAGTCTCACACAAGTTTTTGCCCTATTTAAATGATGATCTATAAAGGTTTTGATTGTGCTACGTTTATGGGTTGGAAAATATTTAGAAGCAAAACTAAATGGTTTCCAGACATCTATTTACTATTTATGATAACAAACAAAAGTTTAAGGCAAAAACTTGTGTGAGATTGTCTCATGGGTCTCAACTCGTGAGACGGGTCGGATTTTTAATTAACGAGGTAAAAAACCTGACCCGTTAATTAAATATTGGATTCATTATTCAAATATCCGACCCGTCTTGCGGATTGAGACCCGTGAAACGGTCTCACACAAGTGTTACTCAAAGTTAAAATATCACCAAAGTAAATTCTGACAAAACTCATATATCAATGTAGAATTTTAAAATAATAATGTTTTTTCATGCAAGGAAAAAAAATTATATAATATTTATCAATATGTATATAATAAAAAAATTATCAATTTCTCTTTTTATCCATTTATGTAGACATATATTATATTTATAGTATTTTGTACAATATGAAAATATATACACTTTTTTAATAGAATTGTGTTTACTAGCACAATTATACACGTTAATTACTACAATGGTTACTTATTAAAAATATTATTTTAAAATATGTCTAAACTCATAATCTTAATTAAAAATTCAAAGTATTTAAAAATTTGTCTAAATATGTAATATAATTAGGGACTACATTAATCCATATAAATTTAAAAATTAAATTCTTTAATTTGTAAATGTAATTTTCTTAATTATAATTAATAAAATATAAATATAATTAAAAATAAAATTAACAAAATCTGTGTTCATAAATATTTATATTTTTAAAAAATGCATACATACATATCCTTATACACTATACTAATCATACAAAATTAAAATGCTATTTTTTAATTTCTAAATTTAATTATTTTAATTATAATATATCAATATAAATTATAATTACAGAAATTATATTATAGAATTTGTATATATACATATTAATAAATATTATTTGTATATACACTATATTACATAATTATATAAGAAAATGTCTTTGATTGGAGTTTAAAATCACATATACAAATTTTAAAATTTACAATTTTTTTTAATTTCCATGTATAATTTTTTTAGTTATAATTTATATTGTTAGAATTATAATATATATGAAATACGATTAGGAATAATTCAATTTATTTATTTAAATTTTTCTTTATAAATTTATCTAAATATGTAAAATTATAGACTATATTAATCATACAAAATTTTAATTTTAATTTTAATTTTGTATGCTATGATAATAGATACTTGACCAAATATATGAAAATTCAACTATATTATTATATTGTACATTTTAATATATTTTTATTTTTTAAATTTTTATTTAAATTTATAATAACAAATATTTTTTTGTGCATCGCACGGGCAAAATACTAGTTGATTTAATAAATAATACTTCACTAATAAAATATTTAATAATGGTGTAAGAGTAATTAGGTCCTAAAAAATGAAGTATAATATTATAAAATAATGCACAATTTAACTAGTACTCCGTATAAAGATATGGACATAATTTATGATATAACGTACATTGGCTCTAGATTATATTAGATATATTTGTAAATATTTTTATAATATTGAAAAATTTTAATTATTTATTAGTTTCATAAATAAAAGTAATGCGTTAAGTTATTTATAAATACTTTTTTTTTAAATCAATTTATAAATACTTAATTATTAAGGAATACAATTAGTTATTCATGTTTGATTACCATATTACATTGCTTTATATCTTTTTGTAATTTGTGCACGCCCACTTGTGACAAGACATTGTAGTCTAGTGACAACAAGTTGTACTCTCATATGGGAGGTTGTGGGTTCGAGCCTAAGTAGAGTTGATGGGAGGTTGTTGATTCGAGCTTTGGGAGGTTGTGGGTACGAGCCTTAGTAGAGGTGGTGCTTCAATACTTAGAGAAAACTGCGTTATAACAGAGTTAGTATAAATTATATAAAAATATATTTATACTAGTTAAAATTATCATATTATTTTAACTTTGAGGGCAAAGTTTTCAATAAAACCATTCAAAGCTTAAATTTTTCAAAAATGCTGATACATTTTAGAATCAATTTCTCATTTAAGTAATGTCAATTTGAGTGTATAAATATGCAAAATTTATCTCGTATAAAATAATTCAATTTCACTTTGACTTGACTCAAATTGATAATAGATCCAATTTAAAATAATGCCTAAAAATGAGAACTTACATGTCTATTTATGCTAATTTTTTAACATTTCATGCATGTACACCCATAACGGCCGTTTAGTTTGAGGGAATTACGATTCTATTCCCACCTAATTTTGAAGGCAAACAAATTCTTTCATTTGGTTGTAAAAATTGCAATTCCCTCATTTTTATACAATTAGAATCACATGCCCCTTATATTTCTATTACATGGTTTTAGGATGAAAAAAAAATAATCTTAAGACAAAATTATCCTTATCTTTTTTTAAAATAAAATTAATGTCTGACATCTCCTTGTCAATTATAGTGTATCTTTTTCTTTACTCTCAACACAGAACATCAATCAATATGTCAACCTCAATCAATTATGTTTTCTCAAAACTCTCTTATCTATTTTATTGCTTTCATGATGTAATTCTAGAGTTTATTTATAGTGTGTTACATAAATTTTTAAAAGCAAAAAATTGAATTTGATATGTGTGTTTTCACTTTTCAACAACAAACATTGTATCATGTATAGAGGTATAACGTACAGTATAGCATATTTGCCCAAATTTTCGACAACAAAATTTTCATTATTTCTATGCAACAATCGATTGTGTATGGGAATTAATAATAATAATAATAATAATAATAATAATAATAATAATAATAATAAGTATGAGCATTTTTTACTTTATACTACTTATTTCATTTCAATTTTTATGTATACCAAACATTGGATTTAAAATTTTGAATAATTCAATTCATACAATTCCAAACACTGAAATTTTAATTCCACATTATCCATCTCTCATGTATGGAATTGCAATTTCTTTACTTTCTAATTCTCTCCCTCAAACCAAACGCCCTGTTAGAATTAAAATTTTCAGTAATTATATTATATTCTTGTAAACCTAATGCTGAAATTTAAAATTTCACATTATTCATCTCCCATGAAATTGTAATTTTTTTCATCTCTCGTGAAATTGTAATTTTTTTGCTTTCTAATTCCTCCCCAACAAAACTCCACGTAAGTATTGCTCTACTCCTTGCTTACTAGTTAGGTCTAAGTAGTTCTTTTCAAGATGATAAGCAAAAGCAATACTTCATCGTAACGTAGTTCCATTTATAGTGAATTATTCATCTTAGAACTTAATCATTAAAAAATAAAAAATAAAATAAAAATAAAAAAAGAGGTGGGTCCCGATTAGTGTGTGAAACACACTTTAATCATAATCTTCATACATTTGAAACATACTATTTTAAAAGCATTTGATTTTCCAACTTGAGTAGTAAACATATGCAAATCGCAATTTTTTAGATACGTGAAAGATACCAAATTACTTTGATTAGTGGCCAACAATAATTTACCAAGGGTATAATTTTAACATTTTGTGAAGAAAAATTTGCAAGCGAGTATTGATGAACACTAATAAATATTTAGACTCATCATTATTGGCAAAGCCCGCCCCACCAACGGGCTACGATAGCTTGGCGGTTAATTAATCTCGTTTTGACAGCTCTATTCTTATTGGAGTTTATTCAATACACACTTATGTTGAATTGTTTTACTTTCTTGTGTTCCTTTGTCGCCTAAGGTCATAACTCATAAATTGTCCAGAAGTTACTAGTTCAAACTGAGCATATCATCAGGCAACTTTCACCAAAAATCGAATTTAAAATTTTACGACTAATTGATTATCATGTCGTAACTGTGTAAGTACATCATTTCCACTACCCATAGCTCATCTAGTTATTATTGTAACTAGCTTATTATATTGACTACATACACATTATTTATTCATTATTAGAAAATTGTAGTTTTCGTACCTAAGTTACAAAGTAATTGTAGATTTCGTCCCTAAGGGTTGGTTATACTCACTTTTTGTTTTTAAGTTATCATTGACACTACACTTTTTATCCATTTACTAATAAAATATTCTGGACGAAATTTGCAATTTTAATATGACTCAAGGACGAAAAAATGAGCACGAAATGGCAAAAAAGTGCAATACAAATGATAACTTAGGGACGAAGAGTGAGCATGACCAACATCCATGGACGAATTATACAATTACCTTATAATTTAGGGACGAAAGGTGCAATTTTTCATTCATTATTGTATATTTGTGAAGACTACAATGTGACAATATCTCAATTAAGGCGAAAATTTGTGTAAAATTGTCTCACGGATCCTTGTCCGTGAGATGAGTCGGGTCAATATTAAATGTAATACTTATACTGAAAAATGTAATACTGATAAAGAATAAAATGTTTATTACTTATATGAGAAAGTAATACTTTTACATTTTGATTAAAAAGTACTCCGTATTATATTTTTGCTCAAAAGTATTACATATTTCCTTATAAGTAACATACTTGCTAACATTACTCATAAGAAAAAATGTAATATTTTTAATGAAAAATGTAAAAATATTACATTCGTTCTTAAAAACATTGCATTTTCTTTTACAAGTAACAATCATTTTATTCTTAATTAGTATTAATTTTTAATATAAGTATTACATTTTCTTATTAATTCGACTTGAACTTATCCGTGAGATGTTCTGATGCTTTTTAATTAAATATTTTAAAATTTGTCCAAATTTACAATGCCGTTGAACTGTTGAAGACTTGAAGCCCGTCAATGAGCAAATGAAAGGCGAAATGGTGTAAGGTGACGGTGCGGTGTGAAGGGATCCTTTATTATTAAGAAAGATGATATGATGGAAATCTATCTCTTCTTCCGAGTATGTGAGTAAACCCTCGCCGGCAAAGGACCACAAGGAGGTTAATCAGCCTAGGTTGCCCATAACTGGGCGGCTTAAACCCGGGTGGCAGACGGTTTCGAACTCAAGACCTCACGGCCGCGAGCGTCTTGGTCTTGCCATTCATGCTGCCCTTACGGGCTATCTAGCTCCATTCTATTATTAGTGAAAGTTGTGTGTGAGAGAGAGAGGGCGGTTCCACGTTTCTGATTGTATTGTGATTAGTCAATGACTTAACTTTTTGTGCCAACCTGCCAGGTATGGGCTCCTACTAAATTTGTCTGAAATTTTAGAACGTGGAAAAAGTATTATACTTTGGAAAGTTTAGGTCAAATCAGATTTCTTAAAATCAATAAAAATATTTTATTACAAACTTAGTATTTGTATCTTATGTTATTTATTTAAAGAAATGTAACACTTTACTAGTGAAAAAAAATCTCAACTCACTACAAAAGATTTAACTTATCGAAAATTTCAACTAACTACACGCTGTATGGTCACAAACATTTTTTGTACTATACGTATTATGTTGTCAAAATTCAAAATTCAAACGTGTGTGTATATATATATATATTATTATTATTTTGCACAGAAAAATGCATTCTTCTAAAAGTTTAAGTATATGTTTCATCATTTGTGTTAATGTCTTGAGTTAGTATCTCATATGTATTTGTGGTAAATGTATATTAGAGATTTTTTAGAAAATAACTAAAAAAAAAAAAGAAAGAAGAGCAATCAAATGTTTGAAATAATTTCAATGGTAATTTAATTGGTCTGATTCAAGATAACACCAAAAATATTAATTAATTCTTCCAATAAAATTATTCCTAAAAAATATATTTCCCACAAGTATTTTTTCACAAATTTAATTGATGAGAAATAACAAACAATTTTGCCTCTCAATATGTGAAATCATTGAGAAATCTTAGTGTATCTTGGCCGAGAAAACATATTGTCAAACAAAAAAAAGAAATAAGTTATACTTCAGATATATACAAAATTACTCAATTATTGGCGTATTTATTTGTTCTTCAATCATTTTTGAAGCGGTGATTTTGATCCGTATTTGTTAATATTTGGTTAGATTTGAATGGAAAATTATTATTTTTTAATAATAAAAAAAAAGCTTAAAGGACATGAATAATATGAAATTTTAATATCCTCTTCTTCCACTTATATGAGACCGTTATTCCTAGTAAATTTTTAGCCCCAACTTGATGATAAATAAAGGTACGAGTTATATATATATATATATATATATATATATATATATATATATATATATATATATATATATAGGGTATGGTTCCCGTGCGAACGTGCAATCATACACCATTAGATATGCAAAAATGCACCACAATATATTTAAAAATATAGTTCCGTGTGTTGCATTTTTGTGGTGTATTTGTGCATTTAATTCAAGTATAATTATGAATACGTGGTGGTGCATTTATGCATATCTGGTGGTGTATGATCGCATGTTCCAAGGTGATACATTTTTGTGGTGTATTTGTGTATTTTACTTTGGTACATTTTTTAACACGTTATGATACATTTATGCATACATAATGGTGCATGATCGCACAGTTCGCATAGAAAAGTCTGTCCGCATTTGATCCGGTATGTGTATATATATATAGTGTCCGCATTTCATATCTAACCTTGCAATATAAGTTTTTTTAAATTAATTTTTCTTCCAAATCATATGAAATATTAAAGAAAATATCAAAACTATCCCATTATGAATAACATAAAAAAGAAAAAAGTATGCACTCTATATAGTAATTAAGAGATCGACTCTATACTTAAGTACAACTTAAAGGCTAAGAATATCATTTATTCAATATTTTAATCCTAATTAATATTTATTAGTGATTTAGTTATATTTATTCATGACGAGTTACGAGAAATATAGTATTACTCCATAGTAATTAGAATTACTATTTATTTATTAATACTCATTATTGTGGAGTATTATTTTAATGATAATGTACATTAACCAGATTTTATTCTAAATATGTATGAAATAAAATATTATAAACTTATATTTAAGATATGAAAGTCAACTGTAGTGGTCAAAAATCAAAATTTATCCAGAAGCTTCAGAAGCAGCCTGTTGGCTTGCGACGTGGTTGCGATTCGCAAACCCCGTTTGAAAAGTTTGCTTAGGTGGTCAGAGTCTGTACTTTACGACCATGCATTAATCATTCAGGTTATCACTTCCTAATTTACTATTTTTCTTTTCTTTTTTTGCGAAAAACTTAGTACTATAATTTTCTTAGTTAACACATTAGCAAATTTCATTTTTAGTTTTTAATTATTGCGGTATTATCATATTTAATTTAATCATATCTTTTCAATTTTGTCTTATTATATTCTTAATTTTTATTTGTTTGTCACAATTAGTCATATGTTTAAAAATTTGTCATTCATTGTTTAATAAAAAATGCTAACATTTAATTTTATCATTCAAATTAGAATTGAGAGCAAAACAGATTTAGGTGAATCTGCATATATATGCTAAAAGCATATTTGAAAAATCTCGTATGCATGCACATCCGCTAAGGGTGTGGATTCAACATAATTCGATATGCTAATAACATATTGGATGTGGACAAGGTGATAACTTTAAGTTTTAAAAAATAAAACAAAATTATAATGCAATATTTCAAACATTCAAAAATCAAAATCACAAAAATTTCAACCATCTTATTGCGAAAACAAAACAAAAAAACAAACAAACAAAAACCAAAACAAAAAAAAAAATTAATTTTTTTTAAAAAAATTAAATAATTAATTAAAAATTAAGAATGATTGATATATTAGAAATGAATATGAGTTGAAGCAAACTGACCCGAAGGAAGAGGGAGAGTCGCCTCGGGCAAGGTTGGCCCAAGGTGAACAAGTTCGAACCACGAGGTCGACAATGACTCGGGCTCACCCACTGTGATTGACTACAACATGGAGATGAAGGTCACAGAGAGGCTTAATCGGCAAAGTCGATCTTCGTGGTCGGCCCCCAATGTCTGCCTCTGGGGTCGGCCTCCTTGTTATGCCTTCGTCCAGTTGGACGGGAAAGTCGCCAGATTTTTTTTAATTACTTTATCTGAATTAAAAATATTTTTTTATTTTAATTAATTTTTAAATAATTACCAGCTACCTAGATGTTAATTGCACTTTAGTCTATAGCTGATAGCCTATTTGACCCTTATCCCTTACTATGGCAAATTATTGTATGGACCATGGTCTACATAGTGCTGCGTGGACCATAACAAAAAGTACATTTTATACATTATTCATGTAATGAATATATATTATACAAGTAATGTACTTTCAGTACTCAAATAATGTACTTTTTCTGAATACAATGTATATTTTTAATATGCTAAAAGTACATTATTTGTGTATTAAATATACATTATTTGATAGTATGGTCCACACATTTGTGTGGATCATGGTCAACACAATAACGATTGCCTTATTATTATGAAGGAATAAGAGTCAAATTGGCCACTGAATCAGATGTGTAAATGCAGTTAGACCATTGTAGTGAAAAATAAAAATAAAAAGTAATTGAACCATTTAACATTATAAAATGTGCAATCCACTCCAAGTGACTAGAAATAACAAGTTGACACATGTAAACTTTTTAAAAATAATAAAAAAATAAAAAGATCTTTGACAAAATATCAACTATTTTGATCGTAAACTGCTAGATCCATGAAAATTGTCTTGTTTCTATGGATCAGAAGACAATGAAAGTTGAAGAGATGAAGGCAGTCGTCATGATTGCCTTCATCCATTCTACCTCCTTTGTCTCTAGTTGAAAATGCTTTGTTCGTTTCGATCTTTGTCTCTAGTTGGAAACGCTTTGTTCGTTTCGATTGGAGACACCGGGGGACAAGGGGGGGAGAGAGCGAGAGGGGAAGGCAACTAACATGGTATGAAAATTGATTTTTAAAATTTTGACCATCACATCTCCTATATACCTTTACTATTAGTAATTTTTTATTTGATTACACACGTTTGACTTATCTAGTGTGTCAATTGCATTTTTTAAAAGTTAAATGATTCAATTAAATTTTTGTGTGTAATTCAGTGACTAAATTAATACATATATTTATTATAAATAATTAATATAAAGACTGATATGTTCTTACATAATAACATGAATCACGTTAATATTTTTTGTATGACTCCAATTTCTTTGCTATACAATTAATTTTTTACTCACTTCCAAATTCCATTAAATTGTACAAGTTTCAAAATGAAATGTCCAACTGATTAAAATATGAAGGCATGCAATAAAGTTTGCAAGAAGCCGAAAGCAAGAAAGTCTTGATTGTGGCTTTACGCTAGTTTATAAGAGCGGCACAAGAAATTGACTAAATTATATGTTCAATGGGCCGCGGGCAGCTCATTTTCTTGTACATCTGAGTAAAAGATTTTGCCCAACCTTAATGGACATGTTCTCCACAACATATTAAATAACCTTAAACTAACTATTTGACCTCGTAAAGTTTGTAACTATGAATAGGAGAAAATTTGAGTAAGAATATAATAATATGTTTTCACTTATTATGCACTTCAGAACTTATATTTTAATTAGTTATAAGGCCTCAAACCTATATTAAAAACTTGTTAACAAATGGCATTATTACTAGAATTTCGTGAATTTATGATGTTTTAGAGTACGCCGGTAAACCAATAGAACGCGTAGCAAATTCGCAATCATCATTTCTTGCGACAAAAAGTGAAATTGCCTATCTAAGAGACCTTCTAAATTTGTGGAATGATTAATTATAATGACTCAACTGACCAACAGAGATTAGATTTTTTCTTACTGTACACAAGGAGCCAATTCAGTTTGAAATATTGTCCCCACACTGTCGCTGGTGACATTCGATCATTGGTCTCTTGTGACAAATTTCACCCTTGTGAATAGTAATTCAGATACCAATGCAGGCAGCAATCATCTTTTCTGACGCCGAAGAAGGATGGAAAATATGTCTTGATAAATTGGTTTTAAAACAGTAAAAAAAAAATTACTTAATTGCACGATTTTATTAAGTTATGCTATACTAATATTATGAGAAAGTGGGTTGTTAATTTTGGTTGTGGGTTTAGTGCTTTACTGGTTAGTTATCTTAGAAATATTGCTATATATAGCATGTTAATTTGTATTGTAATTCATCATCAGAGTTAATTCAATTATGTTTCTTAATTGATTGTTACTCTTTTGTATTTTTTATTTTTTCTTTACTTCAAGTATATAGATATATTATATTTTAATATATCTAACAAGTTTGAGTATGTATACTGTAATTATTGTTTGTTTGTCTTGTTTCGTTAATAGTTAGAGGGTCAATTTGACCACCATCCCTAATTATTTTGATATAAATTATTCTATTATTTAGCATAAAATTTCAATCAACTCACAATTAATAAATAAAGGTTAGAAATGTTCCAACAGATATTAATTGTGATTAACCTGAAGGGTGTGGTTGAGTGAAAGGGACTCATTCATCGTTAGTCAAAGGTTAAGGGTTTGATCCTTGATTTTGGGTATGGAGTAACATTAAATCTTCAGGTCAGTTGTCCCACCCAAAAGAGCGCAATAGAGGTGCTTACAATATAATCCAGCGAGGGGATTATGTATTTGTCATGTGCATTTATCATAATTGAGAATTAATTTTGTCTTAAACATGGTGGTTGAGTGGGTCGAGCGCAAACTATATGCTGGGCTCTTGTCTAAATCATGTATTTACAATTAACATATTATGTACCTTTAATTAATAGATCATGTATCTGTAAATAAATTGAATGTATATAATATGTCTTTTTTTTTTGTTGCCCAAATGTATCCCTACAGCCGATAGCCAGAAGACTAATCTTCCGTCCCAACGATCAGCACACTAAGTGGTAGGGGACTAGTCAAATGATATGCTCCATTCATGTATATAATATGTTAGTTGTAAGTACATATATAATACATTCACTGCAACATATACATAGTTTATTAACTGCAGATACATAATATGTACATGGTCCACAATGCGCATAGTGGACCTTGGTGCATGATATAACTATTAGTGGATGGAGTATGATTCTCGTACTTAAAGATCACAAGTTTGATTCTTGTCAACGGTTCCTCGATCGAGCCATCACACTGGATCTTCCTAATATGAGATTTACTTAATATACACTCTTGAATAATGCAACAAATTTTTATCCAAAAAAAAAAAAAAAACACACAACAAAAAACATTGAGATAATTAAACTGTTATGCCTTAATTCTAAATCCGACAATGGACCGTGGCCCGTTACTATAATTTTTTTTTTTCTAAATAGTTCTAAAGAAATTTAATTACATTTCCTTATGTGGGCCTATTACGAATGCATGGCCCATTTAGCCATTTACTTTCTTTTTTTTTTGGTCATATTTTTATTTTTCATGGTTGTTTGTTTTAATTTTTTTTCATAAAAATATATAATTTTTCTAATTAGTAAATGATATGATGTGACAAAACAAATTATACATCTAATCTAAGAATTTAATAACAGGCAAAACGGTAAATAAACTTTTGAATTATTTAAAAATATGTGATTACGCTCTTAAACTGAAAGAGTTTCATAGTACCCTAAACAAGATATAAATTATGAGGAAATGATAAATTTTAAAATATAGTACAAGGAAGCGAAAAACTGCAAGTTTTAAAAAGAAGAGTTATGTAAATATATAGGATGTAAAAACATTTTCCAACACGTACGAAACACTCGTGTTTAAGAATTTTTGTGGAAGCTAAGATAGGAGACAATATTGGGTTTCAATCAAATTAGGTAACCTTCACAGCTTGTTGGAGCCTACGTGTTGACATTGGAAACCAAGTGGTAAAGGTCAACATTTATCAATGTCCACCTACTCTTCAACTACATTGCCCATCACTCTACAATGGGAAAAGAAATGTTGTCATTGTTATATTATAATTCGTTAATCCACTAAAGAGTAGAATTTGAGTATAATATACTTTATATAGAGATTAAAATACATATTGGATATTGCTTTTTTAAACACTTAATTAATACCTTTTACGATTTAATTATTGCATAGTTAACTTAATAATTTAGAGCAGTTGATAAGTGAGTTGTTAATACAACTGTAAGATTAAAGGTATGATCCTTGTAAAAGGTGCACAGTGTTATATAGCTCTAGGCCATTTTTTTTTCTTAAGTAATAATCAAGCTCTGCATTTGTGACTTGAGTTGAGTTTGGATTAATCTCATATTGGTGGAGATATTGAATGTGGTAAGCAAAATAAATAAATAAATTGTATCATTACTTATAACATGCATGACTCAATAAGTTATTTATTTATTTAACCAATGTATAGTACTTCGTTTATCTCATTTTACTTGCTATGTTTACTATTTATTGGTCAAACCAATTCTTTCTTCTTTTCTTACCTTTTTAGTATTTTTAATTTTGTTGTGTGTTTAATAGTATTTTTAATGTAGTCTCTAAATATGTTTATATACAAATACTAAACTTAGCACTATGAAATTTGAACTAAAAATAATTTCAGTCAAATTTCATTAACCAAACCAGACACATAAAATTTAATGGAGCCCGTAGAGAGAATAATATATTAGTGTCAAAACGGGCCAACCCGTCATGGCCTTACCCAGAAATGGGCATGGCCGAGTCGTTTTTAGATGGGTTATGATTTTCACAAACTTAGCCCATCAAATGGTGGGCTGGCGGGCTAAACGGGCTAGCTTGTCAGCCCACTTATTATTAGTTGTTTAATTTTTATTTTTTTTATAATTTATACGGAGTATGTTAAAATATTTTTGAAAAAAAGTATATCCCAAAATTCAAACATTTAAATCTAAATTAACCATTAATACTATTTCAGTATTTCCAATCAAACACATCAAATCCTTCCATCCTTGTACAAATTCCATGTGTGCTTATATAATTAGATTTTAGTTTGTATTTTGTAATATATAATTATAATTTTATTTTATTTATATTTAACACTAATATAGTTTACATGTAATATTTTTATTTCTGTAAATATAATATTATTAAGTTACAATGAGTGTCCTTAGCAAAGTTAACATAATTAGTCTTAACAGCAATTGATTATTTAAAAGGTTAAAAGTTTGATACCTGTAATAAATAATATTTTTAAATATTTATACAAATCCCAATTATACTAAAAATAAATTTAGATAAATTTGAGGATAGGGTGAAGTGTGAGGTGGCGGGTTATACGAGTTGGCATGTGGGTTACATAGGCCAACCTGAATAACCCACCAACCCCAACCCCAACGGGTTACTTGAACCGGGCCCATTTAATCCAACATAAAATGTTTTGGAATAGAGTAAATTTTTTATTTCCTACATAGGCATTGTTTGACAATAACGGTTAGCGGGTTTGACTAGTGAATTGTATTAATGACTTGTAAAAATGTATTTGATAAAATTATCTGTTTAAGATTAGCGATTAACATGTATAATAATAATAATAATAATTATTATTATTATTATTATTTTTATAAAAATTTAAAAATATACGGAGTATATAAAAAGGGAGCCGTGTTGGCTCTCCTTAATTGTACCACTTCTCTCATATCGGGTGGAGAAGTGACATTGAGGCTTCTCATAAAAGCAACCTCAAGTGTCCATGCGATGTGCAGGGTAAAATGTAATTTCATATGTCACCATTGACTTCATTGGACTCCAACCACTCTTTTTTTTCCTCAAATATGGAAAATCATCCATTTGATAACTAGAGGCATGAGCTAATGAATAGCATGCTCAGCCCAACAAAGTAAGCTAGGTTTCCACCCCAACTACTTAAAAAAAAAATAAAATTAATTCAATCAATGAAATTGCAGACTCACCCACTCATCTCATGTTAAAACCTAGATTTACCCCAAAGCATATAATCTAGAGTCACACTTGTGTGAGACCGTCTCACGGATCCTTATTCGTGAGACGGGTCGGGTCGGGTCAAGGCACCATACAAATGTCATACTTATATGCTCAAATATAACACTAATTAAGAATACAATTTTTGTTACTTATTAGAGAAAAAGTAATACATTTTTCATAATAAGTAATGTTGACAAGTGCCCCTCACTTATAAGGGCAAATATAATACTTTTGTGGAAAAATGTAATACTTTTAAATCGAAATGTAAAAGTATTGTATTTTCCTATAAAAGTATTACATTTACCCTTATAAGTAACAAAAATTTTATTCCTGATTAGTATTACATTTGAGCATATAAGTATGACATTTGTGTATATAAGTGTTACATTTGCATCTTGACCCAACCCGTCTCATGGTGAGACGGGTCTCACACAAGTTTTTGCCTATAATCTATAAATAATAAATATATTATTCAATTATTAGTTTAAACTTTTAGTTAAGACAGAATATATATCATTTAATTTGTTGTTAGGATCAAGTTAAGCTCAAGCAGAAAAAAAAGTCATAATATATTTATTTACTATGAGGATGATATTTTTTGAGAGATCTAACAAGTTGCCATGAAAGTCCACATTCAAGGTGTTGTGACGTGTGAGGTGTGGGATCATATTTGACGATGTTTCCTAGTAATTCAATGGTGATAAAAGGAAATCAAATATTCAATTTTATGTCTTAAAAAATCCAAAGAGAGAAAATAGCAATAAAACACAAAATTAAAATGCACACAAGACTCTCGTTAAAGTTGGATCATTAATGTAGTCTTTATGAAGGACTCTATATATATAAAAAAAAGATGATGATCTTTCAAACACTCTAAATCACACACACAAAATGGAATAAGTTGCAAGAGATTCGTTGTTCAATTATACTCACAAAAAAACATGCACCGAAGTGGCATTCCATTGCTGGACCATGAAGTTGCGACAACTCCAACAAGTTCAATTCAAGTTAGGGTTTCGAGTTACATACAACATCTCTATCCCAACTCATCACCACTTAGACCATATTAAGTTTGAACTAATCCCAAGGAACATGACGGATGAAGTAAATTTTGAGACGTACACCAATTGACCTACATGCTCCCAAATGTTTGTACACTAATGTACACAACAAGTTTAAATTTTTCAGACTCTACACCTTGCGATTGCTAACAAAATAAAACCTATGAATTTATTTTGCATTGATTAATCATTTGAAATGTTTTTTTTTTTTTTTTTGAAAACCAACCAAAAGAACTTCATTAAAGCAAATGTTTATTTAATTATATTTTCTTTTCTTTATTTTATGTTTCTCAATTCATATTTAATAATAAATACATGAAGGTTTTAGTATGAACTTGAGTTATATTGGATAATATCATAATAATACAGGAAGATATCAGAGCATATATATACAAATAGAATCCTGCTGTAACATAACAATCTACCCATCATACCTTGAAAAAACTTTTTTTTCATAAAGTGTTATGAACATGTGACCAAATAGTTAATGCACAACTACATATGATATTATCATTATTACAGAACGTTTCTAGACCAATATTTAAAAATATATGTTTTATTAAATAAAAATTTGTATATCATACAAAATAACAAATATTGATTTTATGCTATATAAAATTAAGTTTTTTTTTAAAAAAAAAAATTGAAGATTGAAAATTTAAGAGGTGAAAGCATTGAGTAGGAATGGCCATAACATTAAGGAGACGAGACGACCCCAGAAGTCCAGAAGAAGTCCATTCTTTCCATCAACACATCATTTTCTGCTCTCCAATTAAATACATAAAATACCAACACAAGATTTTTGTGCATTTGCGCGTATATATGTATCTATCTATATATACATATACGTATATACACGTTTAATAATTAAATAACGTGTATTTGTTGGGAGTCGGTAGAGAGGCTGGCTCATTCAAAGCTGATATTTTCTTCTTTCTTGGTCATTCTGGACACCAAGAACACAATTGCGCAAACACAAAACCTTGACAACGGAAAACACAAATAATTTAAAATTCTTATCAATCATCGCAATTTACTGGTAAATTCTCTAATTCTTGTCATTCAATTTTAGTGTTTTAATTTTCATGTTAGAATTTCTTCATTTTGTTTGAATTCGAGTCATCTTCCATTTTGTGGGGATTAATAATCGGCTGAAAAGTTTTTATTTTTGGAAAGAGCTTCGATTTTGGTATTTTGTATTTGTGGGGATTAATTATCCGCCGAAAAGGTTTGGTTTTTATGAAGAATTTGTGTTTGTGTTTTGTTTTCATTTTAATTGGATTTCCATGTAGCCTTGTGCTCGAAGCTTGGAAGATTCGGGAATTTTGATTTCCATGGCTTCAAGTCCCCGTGTTTATTCTTGACATTGCTTTGCTATAAATAATATTGAGTAATTAACAATTCATTTACTTCAGCTGATTTGAGCTAGGATTTTGTGTTTTTTAATCTTAATTAAGATGTGTAATTGTTAATGGGGATATGGTTTTAATCTCAGCTAGTTTTCCCATGTTTTGTTCTTTTGTTGTTTTGTTTTTCTTAGACCACAATCTACCGCCAAGGAACCAACTGAGCTACCCGTGCAATCATGGTTTTGTTTTTCTTTTCATGGGGGTGGGTGGGGCAGGGAGAGAGGGTGAGGGGTGGTGCGTCCTTGACAGAACCAGAAGCCTAATTTGATTCCTGTTTTGAACTGGGTTGATGTTCTAAACTTGATATGTAGATTAAACAAAGGGATTGCTTTTAAGTGGAGATTATGCTATTCTCATCTATAGATGAAAGATTCTTTTCTTTAAGTAGAGAAATAGTGGCATGCTGAGTAAAATTGATTGTTTGGTAGGCTATTTTAGGCTCAAATTAAAGAATTTATGGGTGTAGTTAAAAAAATGCCCTTTTCATGTTCTGGTTTTGCAATGTGCATTTTCAATAGAAGCTTTAAATTCTGCAATTTTTAAAAATTATTTGTTTTTGCACGTCAGTTGGCTTTTAGAATCTTCAATAACAATCTTTCTTATGCATTGATGATCTGCATGTAGAGGAGAATAACAGGTGCTCGTGTGTTTATTCCAGGTAAGTGTTCTTTCAAGCTGGAGATTATTTGCATACTTTGGTTGCCAGTATTGTGTGAGATGGCCCTCTAAAATCTAAATCATTGGGGTAAAAGCGATTGTGATTATATACTTGGCATCTATATAGATTGCCACAATTGCTTTGAGGTTTTTTGGATTTGAATGGCTGTTACCTCTGAAGAACCAACTGGAGAAAGCCCGACTGATGCATCCCCTTTGCTCATGGAGCACACAGAAAATTGTGAAAGCAATGAGCATGTTATTAATATAGAACAAAGTGGTGATCCTTCATCTTCAGACTCGTCTGATTCTGAATCTCCTCGTGGCTTGAGTTCATCTCGGCAGGATGATAGACCATCTGCGAGAAATTCTCAATCTTCTTCGTCAAACGGATCAAATTCTCAAAGTCCTTCAGTCACAAGGAGAGGCGAAGGATTTGGTCGTCATTGGAGCCCATTCAATACCGTTCTCTGGATTTCCATTGAGCTAGTATTCACTTTAGGGCAAATTACCGCAGCTGTCGTTGTTTTATCTGTATCAAGGCATGAAAACCCGCAAACTCCATTATTTGCTTGGGTTTTGGGTTATGCACTTGGATGTGCTGTGAGTCTTCCTCTTCTATATTGGCGATATCTTCATCGCAATCAGGCTGCTGAGAGGAGGTCAGCTCAATTTCGACAAGGTTCACGTCGAGTTAATTCCTCTTCGGATCCTAATTCTTACATAACCTTCTCCTTAACCCGGTCCTCGGAGGATGAAGGTGGCCGTAATACATCCGCAGATAATTGGAATGTGCAAAACAATGAAGCTCGAAATGCAAGGTAACTATCTGCTTCCTTATGATGCGTTATGATAAATTGGCTGATGTTTCTTAAGCGTTAATCTTCATCATCTGAATTCTGAATTCAATACATGCACCTTCACGATCTTTTTCAAATTTGTATTGACCTCAACAGAGTCGATATATTTCTGTGTTGTAATTTAACTATGATATCTCATTCATTCAACCCCAAATTTTTTTTTTCTTACCAGGATTGTTGCGTTTGTGGACCATTTCAAAATGGCCTTGGATTGCTTCTTTGCAGTTTGGTTTGTTGTTGGCAATGTTTGGATATTTGGAGGGCATTCTTCCGCTTCGGATGCTCCCAATTTGTATAGGTACTGTTATGCTCCTACGAATTCTTTCTTTTAGTTGTCCCGGTCCTCTGCCACGCTCGCAATGCTAACCCGCTTTTACTCGATTTTCAGGTTATGTATAGTTTTCCTTACCTTTAGTTGTATCGGGTATGCTATGCCTTTCATCTTATGTGCAATGATATGCTGCTGTCTTCCATGTATCATATCGTTCCTTGGCGTTCGTGAAGATATGAATGGAATGAGAGGAGCAACTGAAGAATCTATTAACGCTCTTCCTACACATAAGTTCAAGCTAATGAGAACTGTAAGCGAGATAAGTGAAGAGAGCGGGTCAGAAGTAGAAGGTGGTGTTTTAGCAGCAGGAACGGATAAGGAACGGGCCATATCGGGAGAAGATGCTGTAAGTTTGCAACTTGTAACTCACTTAATTTGATCTATACTTCGTCGAAGGCACTTTGTGTTGTTAACCACTTTTACCTTACCATCAGAAATTCTTTTACATTTTTCTATGCTCGAGGGACTTGCATCCTATTGTGTCTCTTTTTCCCTTTCCCCTAAGGTTTTCGTCTCTACAAATGTTCTTGGGAAAGAGCGTTTTAGTGAATTCTCGACTTTCAGTCAGATGTTTATCCCGTATTTTCATCATTTACTGTTAAGACGTCATATTCAACTGATGCATACTGAACTGTTACAGGTGTGTTGCATATGTCTATCTAACTACGAGGACAATGACGAGGTGAGGGAGTTGCCCTGCTCGCATTTCTTCCACACTGCATGCGTAGATAAGTGGTTGAAACTAAACGCGTCCTGCCCCCTTTGCAAACTCGAGATTGGAGCTGAGATTGGAGCTGAAAACGAACATTCTCCATTGGCTGCTGAAGCCAGTCAACAAGTGTGAAGGGCCTAACGATTTGGCAAAACTGATGCCCCAACAAGTGGGAAAGTGAAGCTGGCTTGCGGTGAGTGATAAGCCAACAACGACACGTTTCCTATTTGATTACTGCTGCTCCAGTTCTTGGCAGCGAAACCCAACATGTACAGTTTTAAGCTGAGACCAAGGTAGAAAGGCTTATGAGCAAAGTACTATTCAAAGTTAGAGATGTTAAAACCAGATATCAGGCTTGAAAGAAACAAAATGTTTGCACGCGATCTGAGTTTACCATCATCCATAAGTTCGATAACCCTGTAAATATTTTTTATTTATTTATTTTTTTTTTTTTTGGTTTTTGGAGATCAATGCTCTCTGTTTTGATGGCTTACTTTCATGGCTCCTCTGCATACCCTCTTCTGCATTCTGAGATTATCAATGAATTATTCAAGAAATTTTAGTTTCAATTGTTTTGAGCTGAGCAAAAGATTTTTGTGAAAGCAAAATGAAGATGCAGAAAAACTCTGGTCACTGATTGCTGGAGAGGTGCCATTGGTTTGATAGTTTCAAGAACAGTGTTACTTATAAGTAGATGATGACAGAAACCAGAAACTTGTAGGGAAGACAATACTATGGTCTGAACTTTTTTTTGTTTTGTTTTGTTTTGGTTTTTTTTTTTTTTTTTTTGGAAATAGAATATTTAAGAATCTAGTTCATTGTAATTTCTCAGCAATTAAAGGAACTCATTTTGTTTCCTGTTAGCTATGTATCCAATGGTAGACACCTTTGCAAAAACATATTAGGTCATGAAAAATTCTTATTTGTAGAATCAAACACTTACTACTAGATACTATTGTGTAGTTGTTAGTGTCAAATGCTTATCACTATTGCGTAGCTGTTAGCGTCACGTGTTGAATGCAGGTTAGCGAAGCTGTTAGCGCCACGTGTTGAATGCAGGTTAGCGCCACATGTTGAATGCAGGGTGATGGCAAGATATTGTTACAGCTGCCCAGATTCTGACTTTTCTAAGAATGTAAAATGTCAAAATGTTTATGCATAAGAAAAGGAATTGCTAAGAATGAGTCAACAAAAAGCTACAGCAATAGTTATCAACAGAAACTTTGTATAGTTCAACACTTCAACCACTTGCTATAAAATATGTACTCTGACTTTCAGCCCAGAAGACTATTCTGAAAAATGGAAAGTTGAAATATGAACCTGCAGGCATTTGAGGCACCAGATAAAGAAACAGCTGATGTACCATGAAGTTCAGCAAGAGAAATATGTTTTCCTGGAAAAATGTTTTTCTCATACTGTTTTGTTCTTGCTTTGGTTTTTGCAGTTCAAGAGATACCATTACAATCAATCAAACCTTGCAAGGATCAGAAACTATATTCTCAGAGGGCAACAGGTTCAAGATGGGATTTTTCAGCCCTGGAAATACTTCCAAGTATTATGTAGGAATCATGTACAACAACCCGTCAAATGCTGTTGTATGGGTTGCTAACAGAGACAAGCCTATGAATGACTCCAGAGGAACGATCGCAATCTCAGAAGACGGAAATCTTGTGGTGTTGGATGGACAGAAGACGAGAATATGGTATTCAGATGTTTCTGAACCTCTGTCGAATACTACTACTGCTCAGCTCATGGATAATGGGAATTTGGTGTTGAAAGACGGGTCAACTGGAAGAAAATTATGGGAAAGTTTTAGCAATCCTTCGGATTGTCTTCTTCGAACAATGAAACTTGGCACTAAAGCGTTGAGATCATGGAGAAGTCCCTCAGAACCATTTCCAGGGAGTTTTTCATTTGGTATTCAACTTCTGAACATTCCACAGGTTGTCATATGGAACAGCAGCGAGCTTTACTGGAGATCTGGTCCATGGAATAAGCAGATATTCATTGGAATATCTCAAATGGGTTCCTACTATAACAATGGATTCGATTTCACTACTGATAGTGATGGCAACACAAGCCTATCATTTGACTACAAAAATTATCAGTCTGAAAATCTTTACCTTCATTTGGGTTCAAATGGTTCTCTCTTGCAGACATATTGGGATCAAGGGAAGGAACAGTGGGAGGTGACATGGGAAAGCCATTCAAGCGAGTGTGATGAGTATGGCAAGTGCGGGTCTTTTGGAATCTGCAATCCCGGTGAGTTGCAGCAGGTCTGTTCTTGTTTGCGAGGATTTAAACCAAAACGGGAAGTTGAATGGGGTAATGGAAACTGGAGCAGTGGCTGCGTTCGAAAGGAAGATCTTCAGTGTGACAGAAACAACTCGGATGTTAATAAGAGCAAGAAAGACGGGTTTTTGAAGTTGCAGATGGTGAAAGTGCCAGATTTTTCCACTTGGGTGCCTTCTAGTCAAGGCACTTGCGAAACTGACTGCTCGAGAAATTGTTCCTGCCTCGCTTATTCATTCTATCCCGGCATTGGCTGTATGCACTGGACAGGAAGTTTAATTGACCTGCAGCAGTTTTCTATGGGCGGAGCAGATGTATATATCCGTCTGGCATATTCTGAACTCGGTACAAATTCTCTTTACGAATTACAAATACCAGTCTATTTGCTGATACTTTTATGTTCTGATGGGTAAGAATCTTCGATTATTTCAGACTTGAAGAAAGAAAGCAAACACAAAAAAGTCATTATTGCAACTGCAGTGACTATAGGCTTACTTGCCATTGCTATTTCTGCATACTTTTGTTGGCGTTGTTTGGCTAAGCACAGAGGTAATCTGTAATCTACCGACTCAATTTGATGATTATATGAACATTCATTTAAAGGCTTCTGTTCTTTTGAATCAGGAAAGAAGAAGCAGAAGCGCGTTATATATTTAGGTAAAACATCTTCACCAAACATGTCTGGAGAAGACACAACCCGAGCTAAGCTTGAGGAGCTACCGGTATTTGACTTCGAGATCATAGCAAATGCAACTGAAAATTTTGATCCACGCAACAAACTTGGGCAGGGCGGTTTTGGTCCTGTCTACAAGGTAAACACGGCTTTTGGCTAGTGACTATAATGGAAGATTGTCCTGTGCATAATGAAATTAGACGGGACATGTTTTATGCAGGGGAAGTTGGAAGATGGACAGGAAATTGCTGTAAAAAGACTTTCGATATACTCTGGTCAAGGGCAAGAAGAATTTATGAACGAGGTCGTGGTGATTTCTAAACTCCAACACAGAAATCTCGTTAGACTTCATGGTTGCTGCATAGAAGGAGGGGAGAAGATGTTGGTTTATGAATTCATGCCAAATGGAAGCTTGGATACTCTTCTCTTTGGTTGGTTAATAAACTGATAGTGATAATCGACTTTTTTTTTTTTTAATATATTTTTCGAAGTCTCAATTAAAAAGTGTTCATTTTGGTGGTGATCATTCCTTTCAGATCCTCAGAATGAAGAGTTTCTTGATTGGAGCAAGCGCTTTATGATTATTGAAGGAATTGGTCGAGGCCTCCTTTATTTGCATAGAGATTCAAGATTGAAAATTGTTCACAGAGATCTCAAGGCAAGCAACATTCTATTGGACGAACAATTGAATCCCAAAATTTCAGATTTTGGCTTGGCGAGGATTTTTGGAGGTAACCAGCATCAAGCTAATACACAAAGGGTTGTTGGCACATAGTAAGCATATATTCAAATTGTTTACTTTCCTTTGCTTGCTCACAGAACTTGAGAGCTCTATTTATTTGAACACGTTTTCCTGTACTGTTTAATGCAGCGGCTATATGGCACCGGAATATGCAATGGACGGAAGATTTTCAGAAAAGTCAGATGTCTACAGTTTTGGAGTTCTATTACTAGAAATTGTTAGTGGAAGGAAGAATTCTGGATTTTACCATGATGAGTTTGCAATAAGCCTTCCAGCACATGTAAGTTCTTTCTAATCCATAGGGTTGTAATAACCGGAACTACCCAGATTTAACGCGTTTTTCTTGATTCAGGCATGGAAAATGTGGAACGAAGAGAGGGCGGAAGAAGTGGTAGATCCTAGAATATATGATCGGCGCTTCGAAATGAACATGAAACGATGTGTACATGTCGGGTTGTTGTGTGTTCAAGAATATCCAGAAGACAGGCCTAATGTTTCCACTGTTCTATCAATGCTTAGCAGTGAAATTGCAGAGCTTCCTGGGCCTAACCAACCTGCATTTATTGGAAGGAAGAGCTGCCCTGATACAGACAGTTCTAAGCAAAGCAATTTGTCTGTTAATAGTACCACTATTACTGTTATTGAAGGGAGGTAATTTTATTCATCTGTTAATAGTACTACTTAATGATCATGAAGAACAGTGAAGATTTATACAAATTCTTTTAAGAAGGAACAAACTTTTAGAATTTGGATGAAATGATGAACAGCAGAGTAATGGAGAACACATTACTATGTAGCATTATATAGTTAAAAAAAAAAAAGACAGGGATTAAGAATTTGGTCTCTGGTACCTCAAAAGACACAAGCTCAACATGATGCTGCATTTTCTACTGTTGTTCCTACATTCTGAATCACAAATCCATATATCTTCATCTTCAAGTTCTCAATCTTCTCCACCAACACTTCATCTTTCTTGGATATGAGATCCAACCAGCCGTTTACGCGCTTCAGCTGTGAAAGAATGGCTGCAATTGGGCCACCAGCTTGGGAGCATTTCTGGAACACCTGAAAGCCAACATTAAGTGACTCTTCGACGAACTTGAGGAACCATAGCTCCATCTCTGAGAGCAGCTTCTTTGCAAGCTCCAGAGTCTCATTCATTCCCTGGCCCCTTATCCAGACAGAGGGAACCATACTGTGATTCTTGACAGATGATTTGGAAGGTTTCTTGGATGGGTTCTTGTCGAGTGTGGATGGAGGTTCGAAGTTCTGGTTTGTTAGGAGGGAGACGACTTCAAGATCAGTGGCCAGGGCGGCTTCAACCCAGAGCGAAGACGGCTTGGAATGATCAATGGAGATGTTTTCTTGAGGTTTTGCTGTGGAGTGGGAAGTGGTGATTGATTCAACAACTGAGGTTGATTTCATGACATCTTCATAAACTGACAAGAAGCGGTCAATTGTAGGCAAGGGGTTTTCAGGCTTTGAACTTGAAGAGAGATCAGAAAACATGCTGCAAAATTGAAGTTCCATTGTTAATGAAGCTCAAACATGCTGCTGCTATATGTAGATCAGAAAGCCATGGATAAAGTGGTTACCTCAAACCCCTTACAATGGACTCTGTGGCAAGAGCCTCCTCTAAAGCTTCAGCAGCAGCCATGGAAGCAGCAACTCTCCTTCGCATAGCCTCCTGCAATAACAATACCATGACATGCATCATTCAAACAGGAAATTTGCAGCTCTACCATGATGCAGTCTTTTTTTTCTTCATTTTTTTTTTGTGACTAAGAAAACCCGCAACAACTGCCTGGGTAAATTTCACCTTATGACCTTAACCAATAAATCTCATCTTAACTCTAATCAGTAAGGATCACAAAGAAGTAAACCAGTCAAGTTTGTCCATAACTAACCGACTCAAACAAATAGCTGTCATAATTTCTTGTTTAACCGAATTGTGCTAAATTCGTGCAATTATAGTCAATTTACTAACTAAAATACTAAATTCTATACACAAAAAATGTACTAACTCTTTCCCACAAAAGGGGAAATCCTTTGCCCAAAGGCCTCTTACTCCGACCTCACCCGACAAGATTGTGGAGGGGTAAATCAGGGCAAAAATGTATTGGCTCTTGTCCATACCTTTCCCAGTTTTGCAAGGTCAGAAGTGAGTGAATCCAGCGGAACACTGCCATCAGTCCATTTCTTCTCATGAACAGGGATGACCGGAGCCATGTTAGGCTTCTCCGGCGCCGGAAAACTTTCAGTAGATTTCACTTTTTCATCATTTGTACCGTCATCTTGACAAATACTTACATCGCTTAAACGCCTGGAGATGGCAGCCTGAAAAGCAACATAATTAGACCATTAAGGAAAGCATAAAAAAAAATCACAATTATCTTGTTACTAATCTGAAATCTGAAATTCAATTTGTTACTGTTGTTGTTCTTAGTTGTTGCAGTGAATTTAAATTTGGAAAGTGAATAAAAAGAAGAGAAAAAAGGAAACAAATTTCGATGGAAAAAGTTTGAAAAATTTGTCTTTGCAATATAATAAAAAGGTTAAAAAGCAAAACTTTACCTGGGTTCTCAGAATTGCTTGCAAATCAGGTTTATTCTTGGTTGGGACCTTCTCTTTGTGCTCCGACGATCCACCGGAGACTGCTGGCCCTTCATCCCAACTCTTTCTACTGGATTTACTGGACCCTACAATGGCCTCAGAAACCTTGGAAATTCCGGCGGCAATGGCGGTTATCTTCTTCTTCCCGGAGGAATCCTTAAGAGCACCGGACAACCTCCGGCCAGGCGAAAGCGACATCCTCCTAGACACCACCGGACTCGCCTGCCGTCTCCCGGATGTCGGTGAGGGTTGCCGGTATCTCGACGGGACTATAATCGCCGGCTCTCTAGAATTCCGGCGATTCTCCTCCTTGGCTGCCACGAGGCTTGGCACAACACACTTGGACGGCGCCGGTGAAGCTGACCTCTTCACTTTTCCGGCCGGCGACGGATCTCTCTCCACCACCGCCACATTTTTCTTCCCCGCAGATATTGACCTCTGTTTCACGGATCCGGGAGACGAAAACCTAGGAGGAACCGGAGCCTTCTCCGATGAAATTTTAGTCGAAACTTCATCCAAATCCACATTCTCCTTCGCTGCAAACACTTTCCTAGCCCCAATTTTATCCTCAGTCTTCCCATTCCCCTTCGGCTCGTTCTCGCTCCTCCCGTTCCTCGACAAATACGCCGCAATCGGATCCGAATCCGAAACCGGCTGAATAACAAACCCCCCGTTTTTCGCGGAAACGCGGGCAATTAACGCCTCGGGGGATCCAATAAAGGAGTGACGACCGGCAATAGGGCGGACGTTGACCGCGCGCGGGACGGGAGGGGAGTCAAAGACGAAGCGGTCGACGTGGACGAACTGGCCGAGCTGGAGACGGTTAGTGAGAATCAAATCGGTGTCGCGGTCGGAGAGGGAAACGTAGGTGGAATTCAGCGAGTCAGATAGCTGAACATAGAAGCCGTGGTGGGCCCATAGCGAATCGGAAGTGGAAAGCGCCGGTACGATTCCCACCACCTGGAGAAGCGGCGACCGGTGGTCGCCGGTGACCCTAACGTTGGTGTTCATCGACTGGAGAAGCTTCAGGAGGATACCTGGAGTAAGAGTAGCCATTTTTGCTACACTGTAAGGTCAGGGGGTGGGGTACTGAGTACTGAGTGTGAAGGAGAGAGATAAATGAAGAAGACGAGAGTGAAAAATGGCCGTTAGTGGATTTGAAAAATGGGGAGCCCGCCCCTACTTTTATTATTATTGTTATCATTTTAAAGTAATAAATTGTTTTGAATATTTGAAAATTTGTGTTCAGGTGGGGACGCCAGCGCATAGTAACGGCTACGGCAAATCAGCTAATGGGAGAGTGGATTACAATTTACATCCAGCATTTGTTAAATATTTATTACCATAAATAAATTTACCTGTACCCTCCAAGTTTTTTTTTTTTTTTTAGCATATACTAATATGGTATTGTGTAGATTAATTAATGTTAGCTCATAAATTTTGTGTGAATTTGTAATTTATTCAGATTTTTATTTCAAATATTGAGAGAATTTAATTAATTTATTATACAGATTGGGAGGGGATGTGGTTCATGTGATGCATGTTCCTACTTTTATTGCACTATTATTGAGTTGTTGTGCAAATTATGGTGACTATATTTTTAGATGTTTATTTTAACTTGATGTATTGTTGTTATCATAGGGTTGTTTCCTCCTCAATGGCTTTAGGCCTCTTTGGATTTTATATTTGCTTCATTTACTTGGGCGCTAGCCAATGCCTATGTACCACCATGTTCTTGTTAGGAAGGGGTTTGTCCCCCTTCAATATTTTTTTTGGTAACCCTTTTTTTTTTCAAATTATATCTGAGACCTTAAACTCACCCCAGGCCCATAAGAGCAAGGCCATCAGTGAATGTTTTGGAGTTTTTGTCACATTCAAAGCTCACATGGAAGAGAGAGAGAGGTGAAGAGATAAGGTTGGGAAGCTTATGCAAAAATGGGGTTCATGATTGACAGGTGGGGTTGGGCATTCATGGGGCATGAAAGGTGTTGTGTGCGTTTCGTGCACAACAGTGCCCACTCGGGCGCATGCACATGCAATACACACTCCCGATGGGCGCATCAAGCGCACCTGACTGTTCAGCTTTTTTAATTTTTTTTTAAATCTTATTTATTTTATTTTTTTCCTCTCCTCCCAATTTTTCTTTCCTAATCACACTTACAAAAAACCCTTCAAAAACCGTGGAATAACCCCATTGATAAGGATGCTCTAAGGAGGTACATTAAGTCAATCTAATTTCGAAACTTAATACCAAATTGTATACTTCTATGCACAAAAAATTCATCCAAAACTCAAACTTCCAATGTTCGTGGCAAAGATCATCCAAAACTCAAACTTCCAATATTCGTGGCAAAGATCAAACCTTCACCATGCCGCTGAAAGCCTGAAAAGCAAGTTTTAAGTGAAACTTCTTATCTACTTGACTAATGTCCTATATGAGTTATATCCCATTCAAGTCTTGTATACCACGACGCCTTGCAACCTTCACATTGTATTATTCTCTTTTTGAAACTCTTTGTAATAAAATGACACTTTCCCACTATAAAAACAATTAAAAAGAAATTACTAAGTGAACAAAAAATTTTAAAAGATCACATATCTCTACATATTTGCAACTCATTATATTTTACAAATGCCTAATAATTGGCATAATTTATATTAGGACACAATGCACACGCAATAGTTTGCACTATTTTATTTAAAAATTACATTAGCGAATCAATATTTAAATGGGAGGTTTACAACTTTACACCGTTTGTCTTTTTCTTTTGACAGTGCAGTAAGTACTTGAAATGAGGTTTCATTTAACAAATCATCAGAAGGGAAAGAATCCATATGTCGTAACACGCATCATCTCAGCTGGTGTCACGGTTTCTTTAACAAACCATCTTTCGTTGTGTGTACATTTTAATTACAGATAATAAAGGGAAAAATATTTCTCTCATCCCAATTTACAGAAAGCTTTAGGCTACAAAGAATAGGAAGATCATGAGGAATACAATCAATACCAGGAATATCTTGATCATCAGCCACCTGTTGGATGATATGCTGTTGAAGTACCTCACCAGTTGCCCTTGTGCCCCTTCCACATTTGCCAGCGTGTCTTCCATGTTTTCGTCGATCCTGTCAACACCCACAAACTTCCCAAGTTAAATACAATTTTTTATTTTTGTTTTTGTTAAACATATTCCCAGTATGCAAACAGGCGTTTATTTCGTGAATTAATAGGAGATTGGAGTAACTTATTCATAAACCATCATTTGCAATCTATTTACACCCGCAAATAGGGGACCAAGAGCCACAAGGAGTTACCAAGAGTGGCAAGGTGGGGACAACAACCACGAGCTATGGAATAAGCCAAACAACTCATTAATCTCCCTATTGGAGTTCAAACAACCACACTTTTTATGTGATATGTGAGGTGGGTCTTGATTTTCTAACCTCTCTAGTTAAAGTCTGACCACTTGAGCTTTATAAAGGATCGAGAACAGACATGTAAGTAGCCAAGAACATATTTTCATATGAAAACATAAGGAAACTAACCTAATTGCCAGTTCCCCTTGCTGAGAAACCATGGTTGCCAATTGTGTGAAAATGCTACTCAGCTCATGAATAGTTGATTCAACACTATGAAGGGCCTGATTCCTGCTTTGCATGTAACTGTCTTGTAAAGGAGCCAATTGTTGCTGCTGTTGACCTTGCTGCTGTTGTAGCAATGGCTGGGATTCTCCATCTGCCTTGTTTCTGAGGAAGAAATAAACAATGAGGTTGTAGATGTGCCAAGATTGAAATAATAAAAAATGACATATAAAACCAACTAGAGTATAGAGTTGTTGTCTTCTATTTAAGTCAGCTAAATTACTATTGATCAGTGATACTTTCATCAAGTCTTGTTGATATGTTTCTTCTAGTTTTGCTACACCGGCCAATATAGTTGCTTGTACAGTTGTACCTGAATCTTTTTCATTTTCCTCTTTGAGTCTTGGGTGAGTTTTGTCTATCACTATATCAACATAGCAATTTGACAAAGATACCTTCACTTCAAATTATTGATAGAATTTCAAGCATATATGAAACAGGAAGGAGTTGGAAAGGAGTGAATATCATGTAAGTTCAGAGAGTTATTTTTAGTCATTGTAAAATCTATTGATATCAAACATCAAAAGCTACATTAAAATGTACTAGTATAGATGGTTGTCAGATAAGACAGATCGTTCTTTAATATTTGTGTTTAAGCCTAGTTGCAAATAATCATTCCAAGTAGGACATTTTCAATCCTGAGATGTTAAGGGTGATGGATAACATCCTTCTGTCTTCTCCTCCTCAAGCAGATAAAAACCCACATAGATAAGGTACATCAACCTGGTTAATAAATGTATAGTTTAGGTGCCTGGTTAATAAATGTATAGTTTAGGAGTGTTACTATACCTAAGAGGTAACTGAGATGAGGATGCAGAGTTATTAACCCATGGAGGGGGAGATACTGATGCAGAGCTACTAGCAGCTGCTCTGGTAGCTAAGGGACGCTGGCGAATGAAAGGATTAGTGGACTCTTTTGATGCATTTGAAGAAAACAGCTGCCTTCTGTTCTCATGAACCTTCAAGTTCTGCAATGAAAATTCAATCTCACCAATTATGAGGAGAAATAAATAATTCTCTAAATAATAGGAACAACAGTGTAAATCAATGGCTCATTGAAGTCATGTGCAAGAGAGGTCAATATACCTCGGTCCGAATGGTGAGGACCTCTTTGAACTCCTTTGTGGTGCTCATTAAGCGATTTTTCAGGTTGTCAACAACAGTGGTTGTATGGGTGGTCGTATCTGTAGACATGCTTCCACTTTCATTTTGGGAGTTGCTAAGGAGCTGCAGATCTACTACAGCGGCATTAAGTCCAGTGATGTCCTGCTTGATCACAGCTGTCAACTCTTGAATCTCTACTGTTGGATCATCAAAAACTGATGTTCTTTTTGCCACTGTAAGGACACAGGAATAATTAGGATTTTAAGAACCAGGTTGGTTCTGTGATTATGGAAAAAAATAAAAATAAAAAAAAATGATAAACACAGCTGTATGGGTATTCAGGGAACTGCTTTGCATGCATCCTATACATACTACACACACAAATTCTACCATGACCTTAAATTCACAATTTGATTGACTAAATCTTATATTTCCACAACTATCTATGTCCAAGGGTCCAATAATTAGTCTTGCAATAACTGCCAGGAGAGAGTTCCTTCAGAAATGGTAACTTAAGCAAGCATTCAGTACTATTCATTCAATTTGATGATGCCACCATTACAACTATAAACAAAATCAGGATAAGAGCATACATGGAAGTGGGAACTCAAGTCAACAAAAAGAAAAAAGCTAGGCCACATAACAGGCTGAAGGATCTCAGATGTACCTTCTTATTTAGTTCAAAGTAGAATCTCATTTTAATTGAAACAACTTGCTAGAAGGAAAGCAATCTTATACAAGGTTTGGTTCATCTAGATCAATATCCCCATCACGTATCACTTCATGTAAATGGAATTGGGAATTTGCAATGGCTCCTTTCAGATCCAAAGAGTCGAAGGATTTGTCTACGTAATTATTGAACTAAGCCTAGCCAACTGTGAACTAAAAATCAACAGTAACAATACAGTTGCTCCAACAGTATTTTAGATGTTACACAACCTTGTTATGAGAACTCAATAACCCTATGATGCTATTAGTCACGTAAAATGGAAAATAGAGTTACGTATAGTAAGCAATCAAAGATAGTCTACTGCAGAAGAACTTTTAACTGGACTAAATATCAAGGAGCAATAATGTGAACGGGCATAATAGTTTTAATTTTTCATAATCATCAAAGTTTAACAAAGGCTCCAAAGGTAATGGAATAACCAAATTGTTAACTGAATGTTATGCTGTTACATCACTTTGTTGTCACATTATATAAACCAGAGCTAGAACAGGGATGATATTACAAGTTTGCTTTGAACAAAATGCAGAAAAGCAAATATTTCTGTGTGTACATATATACATATAAAGAAGCTTATTTGCTATCAGTTCTGAACATAAAACTCCATAATGAAAACAATTGCAATGACAAAATGTTTTACGAACTGGATGTGGTCCTCGAATTATTATAGCAATTTTCTTTTATTGCAAAAAAAAAATGAAATTCTTAGAATATCAGAACTTATCAAAACAGTATTCAATGTAACTAGGAAAGTATAATATTATCATAGTATGATCCTCAGGTTTCAAATTTAAAAAAATACTTGAAGATTTTGGTAAATTATGAATTTTCTAATAGAATTATCCAATTGACGATCTAAGATTCAAATGATTCACTCAGTTCAGTAGGTTTAAGCTCGCAGGAACATTTTAATACCACACCTATGCACCCAAATTCAAAATCAAATTATTCATTACAGGGGGGCAAATTAATAAATTTCAATCAGGAAACTCACATTTAGCGAGCTTAGAGAGCTTCTGCGAGGTCTGGTGAATCCCCAGCCCAATTTTGGAAGCTTTCTTATTGAACTCCGAGTGAAACGCAACAGCCGGTCGAGTTGCCTCGGCCTTGGCCCCTCCTCCACCATCGACGGCCCCGCCGCTCGACGCCGGTGAGGAGACCGGTTTCCTCAATTTCTCTGCTACATTGTTAAACTCCTGTGTCCGATCCCTGCACGACGATTGCGCCGATCTCATACTCGTCTTCGATACTGACTCAATAGTTTCTTTCCCTCATTTCTTAGAAAAATCCATTTGGTGAAATTGTTGCTTTTATATTTCAATCTTATTTTAATCCAAAAAAAAAAAAAAAAAAACCCCATTTATCTTGTTTGGCAAACCTAGCTGAAAAGGTAGCTGAAAGTTTAAAAGTAGCTGAAAACTGAAAAGCTATAAGCTCGAAGCTGAAACCTGAGGAGCTGGTATGCTTAAAAGTGTTTGGTAAAATTAGCTTTTTGATAAACTGATAAATGTAAAAAAGACTAAAAAAGACATCTTCATACAATTTAAATAATTTTAAATTTAAATAGGTTTGTTTATATATTAAAATATAAAATAATAAAATCAATATATTTAAATAAAATATAAAGTAAGAACATATATTTGAAAATATATAAAGTAAAAAAAATATTTATAATTCATAAGATTTGTTCATACAAAAATTAATGTTCAAACATAAATATCAAACTTAAATTACAATCAAACATAATGAAAAGAAAATATCAAAATGGTTTTAATTGAGAGGGGTAAAGGATGTCATTTATTTAAAATAATAAGGATAATGATGGAAAAAAGTTAAAAAACTACTAGCTTATTTTGAAAAGCTACCCCAAGTAGCGTTTCAAAATAAACTCTTATTTTAAGCTACTAGCTTATTTTGAGAACATTACCAAACAGAGCTTATAGCTTATTAGTAGCTTAAAATAAGTTATAAGCTCCTAAATAAGCTCTGCCAAACAAAGTAATTATGTAGCTTATTTGAAGGTATATGAGTATATCGGTTAGTTGACACTCGTAGTTACAAATTAATTGTTTGATTAATTTGACTTTTTTAGAAAGATAGTTTACTTTGTGATTTTTAGGTATGAGAATATATACCTATTTGATTATGTCAAAATAGTTATTAATTTATTATGAATTGATTAATGAGAAAATAGCACTTTTTCTCCTTATGTTATGTGTTTATAGCACTTTTTCCCCCTGTGTTATTAAAGTGACAATTTTTCCCCCTAAAATATGAAATTGACATTGTTACCCTTAAAAATAATTATTTCATTTATTTTTCTTTTCCAACAAATTATTACTTATAGGTATGGATGATCACGATTCGATTCGAACCTAATCAAACACTGTAGCAATCATACCGAAATAGTATGGACGGTTCTGGTTACGATTCATAACCGAAAAATAAAATTAAATAATTGTTGAACCGTGAACCGGAACTTAACCACAGTCATATATAGTAAAAATGATCAAACACTTATTTTGATAAATCGGTACGGTTTGGTTCCAATTTCGATTTTGAACCGCCAATCAAAACTTATTTATTTATTTATTTTTATAATTTTATTTCTAAATTAAAAATAGTCTAAATTCAACAATTATTTTATTTTATTTTTTCTATCCTGAATCGTAACCGTAACCGTCTATACTATTTAAGTTCAATTGCTACAGTGTTTGATTAGGTTCGTATCGAACTGTGATCTTCCATACATATTATTAATAATTGGTTGGAGAATAAAAATAAATGAAATGGTTATTTTTAAGGGCAAAAATATCAATTTAATATTACAACGGAGAAATCTATCACTTTTAAAATAACTGAGGGGGAAAAACTGTCACTTTAATAACACAGGGGGGAAAAGTGCTATAAGCACATAACATAGGGGAAAAAAGTGTCATTTTCCCTTGATTAATTCGTTAAGAAGTCGAGAAAGACCGAAAGTGTAAAGTAGGGAGCCTCCGGAGAGGACGGCGAGAAGAGCAATCCGAGAACTCGGTAGGAGGGGGGTAATGAGGATAATCCGTGCGAAGTTAATGGCAATGATTAAATTAGCCATTGTGGAAAGTGGTTCGACGCAAAGGAGACGAGAAACCAGCACGAACTCTCATGATTAAGGCATTAAAGCATTTATAGCTTCATTTATGACATTAATAAGAGGCTGAGCGTTTCATTCTTTCTAGCATTAGTATTCAGTAGCATGTATAAAAGGTCTAAGAAGGCTTTGAATAAAGTTAATTCCAGCAATGGTCATTCGACTATGTTGATTTTTCAAAATTAGTCTCCGACTTTTAATTTGGACAATTTAGGTCTATTGACTATCAAATTCTTTTCAATGTTGGTCTTTTCGTTAAATTTTGGTTAAGTTGATATCAAATGAATGGATAAAATTGTTCGTTCACCTGTATAGTGTATTATTACTCGTATTTCTCATGTCATATACGCTATATATATGAATATAATCTCAGTCGACTGAGATTATATTCATATATATATAGCGTATATGACATGAGAAATACGAGTAATAATACATTAAACAGGTGAACGGACAATTTTACCCCTTCATTTGACATCAACTTAACCATAATTTGACGAAATGACCAACATTGAAAACAATTTGAAAATCAATGAATCTAAATTGTCTAAATTAAAAGTTGAAAACTAATTTTAAAAAATTAACATAATCGGAGTACCATTAGCTGGAATTAACTCTATCGGAATATACCCGAGAAATTGAGAGAAAAAGTAAATTTTTAGCAAATCATTTCGAGAGATTTGATAGAGAAAGTAAATTTGTTGGTACTGTTGACTCGCCGGAGTTCACAAAACCAACATGGACCAATTGGCAATATCGGGCGGGTATTCTTAATCAACGAAACAAAACACAGTCACAAAGATATTATCGAAACGGCGCCGTTCCTTGGCAAAACAATCAAAGAGAAAAACCTCATCTTCCAATCCCGTTCTCCAGAAAAACCTCCCCTGCTTGCTTCCCTAATCGCCGCTGAACTTCGACGGCGAGAACCCAGTTAGCCCCATATATGGCCTCCAGTTGATTTGGAACGAGATTTCCAGTCACCTAGACTGTTCATTACTTATCTCATTATCTGTAAGTTTTCCCATTTTATCGTCTTTCTCTCATGGAATTTCCCTTATGGTCTGTGTTTATCCGTCTAACTTCCGTTTTATTATTTAAAAAATTCCATTTCTATTTGATTCTATTTTTTCTTAGCTTGAATTTTCACATAAACATATTTCTCAATATGTTAAGAATAATAGAACTGAAAAGCAAACGTTTTATGTAGTAATGAGAATCGAGAACTGGAAAAAATCATGTATAATGGCATAATGTCAACAGTGAAGATTGATTATAGAGTTTAGTGGCAGCTAGTCGACGATAGTCATATCTTAGGTGGATGGCTAACTGCTAAGAATTGTAGAATTGCTGTGTAGTTCAACCTTTTTAGGAAAACTCAGAGTAAGATATGCATACATATTTATATTGGTCTATTTAGGGTTTAAACGGCATTTCTTAGTTCTTGAACTTGAGTTAAATCACTGCTGTGTACTAGTGCTTGATTATTTTGGAGGGAACACAAAGGCGAATTTGAGATTATTTGCCGAAGATCCAAAGTGTGTTACCTTTTTGCTTTTCCTTTTCCCAAGTGTAGATGGATATCGTCTACATTTTCCTTTGGCTCCTTGATGCCGTAGATATTTACTTTGGCACTCCTATTTAGTATCTCCTCACCTCACCCAAAACAGAGCAACTAAGATTGGAACTTTGCAAGTAATGACCGTATGAAGATATTCATGAAGCCAAATGCTTCAAGAGTTTAGAATATCTTAGTCATGCTGGGATTATTTTTAGGGGGCCTTTGTTTTTGCATTCATGAAGTCTCTAATGCTTATGGAGTTTATGAATCATTCGCTCTATAGAGTTAGCTACTTATACAAGGTGCATCCTTTTTTGGGTTGCATCAATGAATTATTGCTGTAGGAATATTAAATATGCAGAGCAGAGAAATTTGTAGGTTTTTGGGCGTGCTCGTTGATTGAATCCATGTTGTCATGTTTTACGAATTAAAGGCTCAGATCCTTGATTTTATGTTTTGCTATAGCTGAGATCTGAGTAATTTTATCCATTGCTTTAATGGAATAATGGGAACTGGTTACTGTCTAGGACTTGAGGAGAAAAATAAAATTCAATCTAATTGAATTTGAGTTGCTGCCTATCAAAGTTCATTGCATAAGAATCTAATTTATTTTGTCAGCAACTTCTATCTTGGTATATGCCTGTTCATCATGATATTCTTTTCTCTGGTGCAGGATTTTGCCAATTCAGACTCAGGAAATATGAATGTCATATGCTACAGTGCCGTTACAAAACCAAACTTTTTGCTTGTACATTGCGAGTTATCTGCCCTTGCATTCTGCAGACCTCAACTTATTTCAGCTTCGAATTTATGTATATTACATCACTATGAGAAGAACAGCTCAATAATGAGGCTACGCTGCTCTGCTGCGGGTAGAACACTTTCATCCAGAGCTGTAGATTTTAAATCGCCCAAGTCTAAAACTGTTAATGGCAGTCAAAGACAGAAAAGTGCTGCATCCTTGTATACTCATCCTAGTTTGTTAGAAATGAAGAATGAAAGGGCAGCAAACCGTGCACGTGTTTATGAATTCTTGAGAGGCATTGGTATTATACCCGATGAGCTTGATGGATTAGAGCTTCCTGTCTCTGCTGAAGTTATGCGAGAGCGTGTGGATTTCCTTCACCAACTGGGACTTACAATTGAAGACATCAATAATTACCCCCTGGTTTTGGGCTGCAGTGTGAAGAAGAATATGATTCCTGTCCTTGATTACCTTGGCAAATTGGGTGTTAGAAAATCTACATTCACAGAATTTTTGCGCAGATACCCACAAGTCCTCCATGCCAGTGTTGTAGTGGACCTTGCACCAGTTGTTAAATATCTCCAAGGTATGGACATTAAACCAAACGATATTCCTCGAGTTCTGGAGAAATATCCAGAAGTGTTGGGGTTTAAGCTTGAGGGCACAATGAGTACTTCTGTTGCTTATCTTGTGGGAATTGGAGTGGCAAGAAGAGAAATTGGGGGAGTGTTGACCAGGTATCCTGAGATATTAGGGATGAGAGTAGGTCGGGTGATCAAACCTTTCGTGGAATATCTCGAGAGTTTAGGAATTCCAATATTAGCCGTGGCAAGGTTGATTGAGAAAGATCCCCACATTCTTGGATTTGGGCTAGAAGATAGAGTGAAACCAAATGTGCAATCTCTCCTACAGTTCAATGTCAGGCAAACATCACTCGCTTCAGTCATTGCCCAATATCCTGCCATTTTAGGAATGAATCTTGAGGAAAAGCTGCAAACTCAACAAAGTTTTCTCAATTCCCTTCTGGATATAAGCTCCGAGGACTTTGGTAGAGTTGTCGAGAAGATGCCACAGGCTGTGAGCCTCAACAACTCCCCAACACGGAAGCATGTCGATTTCCTCAAGGCATGCGGTTTTTCCTCAGAACAACTGAAAAAGATGGTCGTCGGGTGCCCCCAATTACTCGCCTTGAATATTGACATCATGAAACAAAGCTTTGATTACTTCAAAACCAAGATGGAGAGGCCATTGGAGGACTTGGTTGATTTCCCCGCGTTCTTCACATACAGCCTCGAGTCCACCATAAAACCCAGACACCGAAGGATTGCAGCAAAGGGCTTAAAGTGTTCTCTCGCATGGATGCTCAACTGCTCAGACGCGAAATTCAAGGACCGGATGCATTATGACTCCATTGACATGGAAGAGATGGAATCGAGTCCTTCCTCCTTTGACATGAACAGCCTGATGCAACCCAGAAGCTATGATTCAGAATCTGAGTATGATGAAGATGACAGTGACACTGATTAGTACAGACTATAATGTTTGATCAGTGCATAAACTTATTCTGTACAATATATTCAATTATGTTATGTACCATTTTAGAAATATATGCAACCTAGCACTAGCTGATTCTTCATATTTCCATACCATCATTACAAAAATTCTTTTCCCAGAAATCATAACCTTTCCCAACAAAATTTAAAATCAATAAATCAATATTATAGGTCCAATTAATTTACTTCAAATACAGCTATTGCTATTGGTGTGCATAACATATGGACGACTGGAGCAAGTGATGATATAATTTATTCTGTAAATATCCTTCAAATAAAATAGATTCGTTGAACCTTTAATATGGATAGAGTTCTGTCCGTGAATTCTAGAAAAAATAAAATCAATACGTCGCCTGAGAGATTCGAACTCTCGCGGGGAAACCCCATGTACTTAGCAGGCACACGCCTTAACCACTCGGCCAAAGCGACAACTGTTGATAGATGATGAATATATTTATTATTTACTATTTAACAAGAGCCGCTTGCTATTCTATTTATTTGATTAAACGTATTACGAAATGTGATTATGAAGGTCATGGAATATAAGTGAATGTTATTGGTCTACGCCTCGCCTACTTGGGCCATTCATTGTCAATTCATTCTATAATTTGCAATTTTGCATACTATATTGCAGGCGGTGAATAAGTCAATCCACCAAAATAATATATATATTAACAAGTATTTCAAAAAATATATATACAATATATATAATTTGAAAAATTTATGGCACGAGCATCAGAGTTGTCATTAGAGTTTACTTAGCACGAGCACATTGAGTTAAAAAACTCAACAATGATAGTTATTATGTTTAAATACTTAAACTTTAATATTTGATCTTGGTGTCGATCTTGTGAACATCTAAGTTTATTTAAAAGAATAAACTAAATCATTATTCTGTCTGTCAATTGCATGATTTTTATTCAATTAAATGTTAGTGTGTAACACTCATATCAGCAATGTAATGCAAAATGTCTTATGAGTACAGTTGAGCTGGTCAATCACGTAACTCAAAATAAATAAATTGAAAGGCTTTGCTTTACTTGTAACCTTAAAATGCAGTGTTTGAATTTTACCAAACGTGAAAACTAAACTGAATGTAATGTATAGCTGGATACTATTCACTAAAAACTTGTCAAAAAATGGGTAGGATTAAATGTGTTACAGAAACAATTCAGCTGCTCTGTTACAGCAATATTTAAGCTAATATACATACAGCCCCCACCAAGTTGTACATTGTCATAATTATTTGCTCATGCTTTTCCCCAGTCCATTTAGCCTGCAACTTTATTAAATAATAAGGAATATATAGCAGCCTGTCAAACTAAACACCAATCTGAATCCTCTTACTTTTTCCCACTCGATCTATTTCAGCCTGCAACTTAATTAATGCATCAAGGAAATATACATTTATCTAATTAATGCACTAAGGAAATTCACATTTATTTTTGAAAGTCTACGTTTATTATTATTCAAAATTTTTAAAATATCAACCGTTAGAGCATCTCCGTAAACTAATTTACCGGATCAAATCAAGAAAGCCAATAAGCCGTTCCCACTGAAAATTAAACTTGGAGCCTTGTGGTTACCAAGCCAACAGTCTCACTAACTTGGTTAGGGTTACCCCTTATTATTATTATTATTATTATTGATCTTCAAAAGCTTAATTCATTGTATTCATATCATATAAATTGCTTAAGCTATATATATATATATATATATATATATATATATTCCTACAAGGCCACACAACATTAAATTTAAGATTTTTTGGTTGGTTTTTACGTTTGATATCTGATTTTGATCGTAACAGATGGAACGAAGTATTTGACTTGAAATAGTCCTATATATTCAAATGCCTACTTTCATACAACATCCAATATCCTGTCGGTGTCAAAAAAATTTCAAAATATATTTTTCTTTGTGAATTTACTTTTTACTGTCCTTTTTAATGTACAACTTCAAGTTTTCATTGATCATATATTGGATATTTGGATGAACATATTATATAATTAATATTATGAGGTAAATTTATATTAAGAAGCCAGGGAACCATAGTCTTTTATATTCTCGGCCCGCACGAACCATAGTTTTTTTTTTAATCGGGTGACGTAGAGATTCGAACTCATGGCCTTTGGCATGGGGGTTGGCTCTGATACCACGTTGAAACATGTGCTCCATCTCAACTAAAAATTTAAGTTGATAGTTGAATTGCACATATATTATATGCTCAACACTTTTGAAGGAAAAAAATTATGAACTCAAAATCTTTTAAGTGAAATTCACCTTGTAATTCTAGTCGTCAAGCTTGAAATCTTGTGTTTACCAAATTAACTGACCAACTCAATTGAGGTTGCCACTAAAACCCAAAATCTTGAAGACAAAAATTTGTGTGAGACCGTCTCACGGTTCTCAATCCGTTAGACAAGTGGGATCTTTGATTAATGCGTCGGGTCTTTGACATCATTAATCAAAGGTCTGAACCAACATGGTTGGCGTGGTGGTTCAGCACTTCGTCCTTTAAGCATGAGGTTGGGGGTTCGATCCTCACCCATGTGAATGAAGCAAACTATTTGGGCAGCCTCCTAGCCCCCTACCACTTAGTGTGCTGACTGTTGAAACGAAAAATTAGTCTTCTAGCTAAAGAATCAAAGGTCTGACCTATCTCACGGATTGAGACCCGTGAGACAGGGGTATGATGACACCATTGTTACTTTCCATCCATTATAGGACATTACTTTAATAGATACTACTTCTAGGCTAGAGTGTACCAAATATGTCGTAGATTTTCTTCATCACTCAAAAAAATAAGGGTGTGTTAACCCGAAAAATGATTTTCGGAAATCATTTTCCAGGCTTTTGGTGTTTGGCAACGTTCGAAAAATGTGGTCAACGGAAAATCAAGCCATTTTTCTGAAAAAATGACTTTCGAATAAAAAATTCGGCTCTAGTTTTCGGCCCCGGAAACCAGAGCAGATCTGCTCTGGTCTCTGTCGCTGGAAACCAGAGCAGACTGCTCTAGTTTCCATTGTCGAAAACCAAAGCGGCTTCTTGTTATTTATTTATTTATAATAAATATTATTAATTTATATATTTTTATATTTGATATAAAATAGTAAAAATATATAATTATACATTTCTACTCATTTTCCGGAAAATGAACTAAACACACAAAGACAGTTTTCCAGAGTACATCCAAACACGAAAAATGACTCAATTTTCAGAAAACATTTTTCAGAAGTCATTTTTATACTTTCCAAACACACCCTAAATGTAATTCCATAACATTTATTTAATGTGTTCATATATTAGTAGAAGAAGTTATCGAGTATTCCATTTGAAAGAGCCATTTCATGCTACTTGACCACAAGGTCTTTGACAAGATTCTTAACTACTTAGAAAAATAATTTTGGGCTTAAAGCCACAATGTTTTAAGTTTAATGGCGGTTTTAAGTTCACTAATCATTAATTATTAATGATTTTAATGGTTTGGACCGATATTTGATTTAGAGCCGTTTCATTAAAAATACGGATTCTGTCTAATAATTTTATTTAGATTTTATTTTCATAGTTTTTGTTCTGAGATTTAATATAAATATAACTAGTAATTTACCCGTGTGATGCACGGTCTAAAATTGTAAACTTATTTGATTTACGTATATGTTAATTGAATTGCATGGTTTTGGGTATATTTCTGTTTCACAACTATGAGTTAAACATTAAAGACTAAAAATATTAAATTTACAAATTATTAAATACTTCTTTGTATACTACATTAGGGGTTGAATTTCTTTTGCATGTGGTTTTCTACCGTATTGGATGTGTTGACCAAGGAGAAAGTTGATTTTGTTGTGGCAGTGTTATATCATGTTTGGAGGGCCCGAAACTCAGCAGTCTGGGGTGCATTACCGTTGCCGCGCAGGACACTAGCCACGGCGTCAGCTACGCTCGGTGCTTGGAGAGGCGTCCATGCTTTATCCCCTGCCGTCACTGCCACCGTAGCTGCTGTCGGAGGGATTATGCATGCCCATCCACACCACGCAACATGTTACTTCGACGCCAGTTATCACCCTTCCACCATGAAGGCCTCGTTCGGTGCGACTTTGCTCACGGCTGGCGGCGCCTTTATTGCAGCTTGCTCAGGGCCACTTCCGGACTGCTTCTCCCCACTAATGGCGGAGGCTGCTGCTTACAAGGAAGCTTTGTCATGGCTGCGTGGAAGGGGACTCGCGGAGGTGGCTCTTTCGACAGATTGTGCACAGCTTCGGACTCAGATACACTCTACGGTTGCATCCTTTTCATACGTTGGTCTACTGCTCGATGCATGTAGGGCGGCAATGTCCACGTTTAATTCTTGCATTATTAGTTTGATTCCAAGATCAGCAAATGTTATTGCACATACTCTTGCTTCTGCATCCGGTTCTCAGGCTAACATTTTGTACTAGGATTTGGTCCCTCCTGACTCGATTTCCAATCTTTTATTCTAATCAAAGTTAATTGTTGGTTTTCAAAAAACATTAGGAGTTGAATTCGAATTATTATCTAACTCATTATATATCATGAATTTGAAGCCTTTAAGATTACTTACTCTAGATGCGGCTATATAACCGTCCATGCGCAAAGACTGGTTTTTTAAGAGCAAACCAGCAAACCAACATGAGATAACATCTGCTCCTGACTCGTATTTATAGTCATTATTTGGGGGACCAACACCCTAGTACTTGAGTAATCACCTGTGAAAAAATCTTTGTTTTTATTACGTGCTCTGACAGCTTGGTCACTATCAATTTAGTACCATTGCAAAGTGTGGGTGGTCAATGTTTCTCAAAAACATCACATCGGATCCAATCTTTAATGTCAATGAGTGATTGGGTATGCCTAAAGTCCGTAATATCACAAAATATCACATGTACAATATACAATACTTACTACATTATATATATATATATATAATGCTATGGACCAAATTTCTACACCCCAAATCCTAAAGGTATTTCCACGGGAATGGCATTTTACTTGTTGCAAAGTAAATGAGGGAATGGCATTTTACTTGTTGCAAAGTAAATGAAGAAAAATGAAAGTATACCGTATTTCACAACCATTTTTTATCTATTGTCGTGCGCTCACTCAGTACTACCATTTTTGAACCAAACTTCTCTCTAACTACATTTCTATGCACGTTGTGATTCTAACGCTATCTGAGAATTATTCAACTTTGATTATTCAGCTAATCATGTGTTTAAATGGTGCGTATGTGGCTCTCTTTCAAAAAAGATCACAGCCTCACAAGATCAAACCTCACTAATGAGGAAATTGAACAAATACTATCCTCTAATAAAGTTGCTAATATAATATTAGCTCTAATATGCTCTGATCCGAATTCTAATATGCTCTGATATTCTTTTATATATATATACTTTGTTTTTGCATCACTATGTAAAAAATTGCTGCCCAATTGTAATTTTTTTACCAATAGTTGTAATTTGTTTTGTAGTGTTTAAATAAAATTTTTGGGACAATATTTTATGTTTACAGTTTGGCAGAACAATCAATGGCAGAACAAAACATTGAAGACTTATTACATATTCCAAATTGGAATGGTTGGACTGGATTTGTTGGTGCCACGTTTATTTGGGGAGATAAAGTTCGTATAGTGAAACACATTAATAAGTTTTCAGCTCAAGGAGTAATGAATGATAATATATCTTATAGTATATTGCGAATTGGGGAGGAATACTATGACTTGGTGTTACACCTTTTTCAAAGTAACAATCCTCACTCAATTAAAATATACTACCTAAGTCGAAAAGAGAATTCTAACTTTCTGGCAATTACTGAGAGAAGTGTTTCGTCGTGGGATGATCCTATCATAACAAACAATAATCTTCTACATACGGATAACTTTGTATATCCGTTCAGGTATAATTATATATATATATGTATATATATTAATCACTTTTTAAAAATATATATTTATATTTAGTTTAATTTTTTTTTCTTTTAATATTTTGTAGATGTCTTTTGAAGAATGTTGTTCATGTTCTGGATATATATCTTGATTTTTCATTACATACGAATGCTGTATTCATTACGGAGAGTCCAAATGGTGAGCAACATTTGAAGATTGGTGTTATTGTACCAAGTGAAAGAGATGTGACAAAGCCACTATCTTGTGTAACTAGTTTGGTCCGATTAGTTAGACAATGGCTTCATCAACATGGACATCGCACTACACGCGACTTCAATTTTCTGTTAGACTTGCTAACCCAGTTAAAAGAGTGAGTACTTCAAATGTTAATTTTATGTTGTTTTTTTTAAGGTCTAATTATTTTTTTTTTTTTTCAGTGTCGAAAAATTAAAATTGATCTCAAAATATCTCATCTTCTATGTGGGCAACCAGAAAGAGTTAGTCTTCCATTTCGTCATCAAAGCTGATCTGCTATTAGGCCATACTAAAGATTCTGAGGTCACTAAGTCTCTCGTATGGGCTTTTTATAAGATGGGGATTACAGCAGTGATGGAACTAAACTTCGCGCAAGAAGTCCATGCTGGGCACATTGGAAAGCTATTACCCCAATAAAAGATTGTTGGGTGAATGCATATAGGACTTTTAAACACCTCCATTCCAACCTTTCAAACCTTCCTACATATGACACTTAGCCTTAGCTATTCACGTAACTCTTTCACTTCAACCTCCTAAATGCCAACACATATTCATTCCAATTTGTCATCCTTGAGAGACACGACACTCGGGGAGTCTTGACTCTTCGTTTTACCACTTCCATACCACATCCCATCATTTTACCTCACCATAAACAACAACCTTCAATCTCTATTGCATCTTAATTTATTTTATTTTCATTATCTTGTTCTTGGATTAAATTCTGTGTAACATGTGATTATCCAAATATGAAATTTAGGATCACATATTTTCAAAGTAAAAATTTAGCCATTAAAATCTTTTTTAAGTATTTTTTTTTATATTAATTGTTTTTTTTGTTTAATGTATTCTTTTCTATATTAATTGTTTTTTTGTTGTTGTTTTTAAACAGTATACTAATCATGGGTTGAACGGGGCAACTTACGAACAGCTCTACGATAACATAGAAGCTTATGTGCCCAGGCAGTTGGGCAGCAATTTTTTACGCAGTGATGCAAGCGGATGGAATTCGATCATATTTTGTTTCAGATGAATAAAATCTTTAGGTATAAACATCATTTTCAATAATTTTTGCATTACTTTTATCTATGTTTGGTCAATATTGTTTTTTTTTTCATTTTGTGTTGCAGCTTCAACGAAGGATATGATCAGGAAAGTTGTTATGGAATGAAAACTCTACCATGATATTGTGCCCTTTTTAAAAAAAAAATCCATGTATCAGATTAGTTGAGAACTATGTTCAAGCTGCATGCTTCATTGGCTTTTCAATCTACATGCTAGACAGCAGAACTTATGATAATCTTAATTGTCCAAGAGAAGTATGACTTATTTAGCTATTCCTGTTGTGTGGAAGTGGAAAGCAACTAGATAACTTTTGTAATCATTGTGTGGAAGTAAAAAAATTAATAGCTCTGATATGTGCTCTAATATACTCTGATGGATCAAGGTTATGATAATGGTTTTAAAACAATGAAGTGATATACATATTAAGATTTCATATGCAATGACATGATGCGATAATATACTTACTGTTTAAATCCCTTTTTAGTCTACAAAGCTGTAGCAATACAATCACAGGGCTGTTAGACTCTTTGTTAAACCACAGTTCAATTTTTGAGACATAATCCAGGAATGATCTAAGGTAACAGTAATATAAGATTTCTACATGGTTATTATGGTTGATATATGCATTTAGTGCATCTTTTGCATTTTGCAGTAGTAGACTAAAATAAATACAAAAGTGGATTTTAACATATATAAACATGACTTTTATATAAAGAATTAACCAAACAAATTAGATTTAACTTTCATAATCTTACAACTGTGATTTTTTTTTTAAATTTTTTTAATTTTTTTTTTTTGTAATAAGCACTTAAAACTTAAAGCATGATTACCAAGTAGTATTTGATGGCTGATTACTTAGTGGTGTAACACCAGTCATTTTAAAACAATTTGGTTTGGCTAATTCTTCATTCTTGACATTCAATTCAATTTTTTAAAAGCATGATTTTAAAGCATCAGAAAGCATTCAGGATTACATTCAGTGTGAGCTATAGTCATTTTTAATTACCTTTGACTATGCTACTTATATTTTTCGTTATCAGTATTACAATCACAACATATAGTAAATAAACAACAGGCCTTTGCAAGATTATAACCAATTAGAACCGACTTAGTGAGATGCTAATAAACCATAAACATTTACTACAACTAATCAATAACTCATTATATCAGACTTACCTCCATGTCGTGAAACACACATTCGTGAGACTTTATACTGTTGCTAACAATACAATATGGCACCAAATAGGTTTGCACACACCTTAGTTTGATTGCAGTGAAGGTCCGCATAGGTGTGATTGCAGTGAACAGAGGCGCCATTTCGTTGGCAACGATGAACATCAAATTAGTCTGAATGTATGTATGTATATATTCTCACTGCGTTATTGTTGTATAATACTACACACTGTTCATACATATTTATAGCTGAAAATAGTAACGTTTCGGAACCCAAAGGACATCCATAAGAATGAATGTCATGAAAAACGAACAGCCGTCTGATTTCAAATATGAATAATTTACAATGTAAACCATTTAATAAACAAAACCCTAAAACAAAGAGACGTCTACATTGAAAAAAGAGTTAATTCCAGCAATGGTCCTCCGACTATGTTGATTTTCCAAAATTAGTCCTTGACTTTTAATTTGGACAATTTAGGTCCATTGACTTTCAAATTCTTTCCAATGTTGGTCTTTTCGTCAAATTTTTGGTTAAATTGAGGTCAAATGAAGTAGTAAAACTGTTCGTTCACTTGTATACTTGTATTTCTTCTGTCCTATACGCTATATATATGAATATAATATCAGTCGAAGAGACATCGACTGAGATTATATGGCTTCGATTGAGATTATATTCATATATACAGCGTATAGGGCAGGAGAAATACGAGTAATAATACACTAAACATGTGAACGAACAATTTTACCACTTCATTTGACCTCAATTTAACCAAAATTTGACGAAAAGACCAACATTGGAAAGAAATTTGAAAGTCAAGGGACCTAAATTGTCCAAATTAAAAGTCGGGGACTAATTTTGGAAAATCAACATAGTAAGAGGACCATTGATGGAATTAACTCTTGAAAAAACAACTCTTCGCATACCCTGTGCGTAAACAGCATCGTTTCTCCAAAAATCTTGGCCGCGAAATATCCTTCACCAATACGGCATCGTTTCTCCAAATTTTGGGCGGGAATTTGAGCACCACGATTTTGCTTTATTAAGATAGGATAGAGTAAAACTGCAATATAAATATAAAAGAGCAAAACGAGAAAAACAAAAACAATAATAGAAATAGAAAACATTAATACCAACCAAAGACCTTGTAGTCTAGTGGCACCCGGTTGCACCCCACATGGAAAGGGGTGGATTCGAGCCTTAGTGGAGTCAATATTAGCTCTTTGTGCTTCATTTGGTTGAGAAAGTAGCTATGAATAGAGTCAATAATAACACAAAAGTATACTTGTTCGTGAACTACTGCATCGTGATGCCAGGGGATCGTCTTCTTGTAGGCGGAGATAATTTCTTGGACCTGCGGGTCCTTTCACTCACCAAAAAAAAATAATAACACAAAAGTATACTTGTTCCTCCACTTCAACACCTCTTGTATCTTTTTGGTTTCTGAAATAAGTTTAATAAAATACAAAGAAAGTCATTATATTAATTATTGAAAATTAAAGTATAATTACTATAATTAAAGTTTTGTCTGCCTCCAAACATCATTGTCGCCCTAGACAGTCCTTTTTGTTTGAAGATATAACCTGTTAGTTGAGAATATTATTCATTTGTTAGTTTGTTGAGATTTTTGGGATTTTAATTTTTATTTAAATAAGTCTAAGTATATGTTCTTATGCAATCTTATATTTGTATTAATATGCATGTACATAATAATCTTCCTAATTTTATAGTATTATTCCTTTGCCACTTGCTCTCATATTTATAGTTTTTGCTTTTTTTAGTGGGTAAGCTAATAATTCATTAAGATTTAATTTGTTATGGTGTTGATAATGTCAAGTATATCTAAATATAATATATTTGATTATACTTAATATTAGAAATATTAGTGTCGGATAATATCGGTATAACTAAATATACCATATTTAATTATATCGAATATTATCGACATAGGAAAAAAATCATAATTACATTTATTCATTATTGGTAATAGAAGTGCCTGAATGCAATAATGTAAAGGAAAAAAAGTTAAATAGATCCTTAAATTTTATACAAAAAATAATTAGATCACTAAAATTTTTAATGTTACAATTTTACACATAACTCCTCAATTTGATTCAATTGAATTTTATAACTTGTTAAGTTGATGCAATTAGGTTAATTAACCGGTAAAATTAAGGTGATAATCGATAATTAAATTTACAAAAAAAAAATTTAAAAAAAAAAGAATTGACTTCTCCATCAACAAAGAAGTTGTCCATTTTCTCAGTCTAACTAGTATCCGTCTAGCTAGACGGAGAAACCATGGTCCGCTCTTCCGTTTGAATCTTTATTTTAATTAATTTATTTATTACATTCAACTTTTTTACTAGTTATATGTTCCTTTTAGATAACCAACAATTTAGTTCATTCACATGAGAATTGTTATATTTGTATTCAATAACTCAATTGAACTGTACATATTACAAGTCTATATATAGAGGGAGAGTCACAGATAGACTAGGATAGAAACTCATATCATAACAGTATAACATAAATACATAGAGTCTTAATAATTCACATCATGTTTATATCAACTTATTTGACCTGTGAATCTTAATTTACCCACTTGTATTATGTATTGACCAATTAAACGATGTTGGTCTTCATCAGGTAATTATTAGTTAAACTAATACAGTACTAATAATAATAGTACATAAGACTAAAACTTGTGTTTTATGAAAATGAAAGGGTTAAAAAGAGGATTGGCATTTGCCAGTTGGATGGATGTTGAGTAGAATTATTTGAAAAGCGCGTCCATGTTGGGATCCAGCTGGTAACGCTTTTACTTAGAGCATGGTCCAACCTCAACCTAATCTTTAGACCCTTCACACTTATATATATTTTTAATTAATAAATAAATAATTAATCATTTGCATCACTCTCTAACCCTGTGAGCTGAGGTATCAACAATCATTTTCAGGGCATGTCTGTATGCACTGTGTCCTATTAGGCTATTATTTATTTATGCCATTTAAAATCAAATAATAAATGTAACAAGAATTTATAAAAGAGTTTTGAACAATTGATAAGTAGATTGTAAATGTAATTATAAGGTCGAGATAATAACTAAATTCAAACTAATTTCACAGTAATGAGACATCGGAAGCTGTATTCAAATATTTTAAGGGTACATGTTTGGAACAATTCAATCACAACTGTAATTTCTCTCTAAAGAGTCGTTTCGATGAACTACGGCCGACGAAGCAATCCACTGCTCCCACCGATAAATATGATTATTGGAGCAATCCAACTGCTTCAATCTCACCATCACTCTCTAACTACTTTAACTCCATCATTTTCTCCGATCCCATGTAAAAGATTTTAGCTGGAATAATTACCCTCAATAAAAATTGTAAAAATTGAAACATGTGTTTCATCTCAACTAAAAGTATAAGCTAATAGTTGTGATATGGATAAATTCCCGATCTAAGTAGCCAGGTATGACGTTACCGGTCTATTTCAACCTACCGGTCTATTGCTGTGTATTGACCTGACCACCTCTGCCCGGTCTAGTCAGATCGGTCAGGTAAGTCACCCGACCTACTTGGGTAATCGGGTGTCCTGACCTCAAGACCGGGGAAACATCGCTTGTATAGTCTTGACCCGTTCGGGGGCTTACACCTGGCCTTCACCCGTAGGACCGCATTTAGGACCGAAGCATGCTTGACACGCGTAGCACATGCCGCCGGCCCGGAATATGTCCCCAAGATCACCTATAAAAGGTGCATTTAATGCTTGTGGAAGGACTTTTGGCTGTTTCTACTATATAATAGTCAAAGAGACCGGGAACCTATGACCCACTGTCACGTAGATCGGATTCTCCTAGGTTATTATGTTCTGTACCCGATTTAATATTAATAAAGAGTATTCGTATTCGTATTCCAATATATTACTCTATCAAGTTGGATTGTACATTTATGTTTATATATTATATATGCTCAACAATATGTCAATATATACCTAAAAATCTTTAATTTTCTGTTTGTTCTAGCTAGGCACAAGTGTGCAAGTATGCACCAAAAGTGCATATTAATTTATTCATTTTATTGTAGCATATAGATTTTGTAACACATTTTTCTTATTTTCAATACTTAATATAATATTAGGATCGGAGCAACCCCAACCAAATTAATCAAGTTGTACACACCATTGAATAGTTACTATAAATTTTTCTCGTCATTAAAAAAAAAAAAAAAAAAAAAAAACTACTTTGTACTTAATATAATGCTCCATATATTAGTACTAATCATACGAATGATGCTACATATATACGGATCACATATAATGTAGGTTGTCCCTATCGATCTTTTTGGTGGACGAGAAATCAAATGATTTTTTTTGTAAAGGTTGTTATATTATGTTAGCTAGCATTAGAGTGAGTTTTCCATGGAGTTTACCCATCACCATTATCGGGCGCAGAGGCAGTTGCGACTTTCACATCACTTTTGTAATTGCACATTGCACATGCACACATTTTTGTTTTTGTTTTTTCAACACTTCATTTCTTCTGCTTTGAATTACTTGTTCATCAATCAACTTATTGTTTAATTTGGGGCCCGGCCTCTTGTACTCTGCCCAGAAGCTTTACAATCAACTTTTTGGGAATTTCTATAATGTCATATATATACGAAGTCTTATAATTTTCGTCATATTTTGTTGGAATTGTTTCCTCTTTGTTGATGCTATATAGTATACATAAAGTAGGGAGTAACAATTTGTGCTTCAAACGAAATAAGTATATATAGTTTCTCAAGTGAAAATTTGATTTCAAATTTTGTTAACAGAATAGTAGTTTAGAAAGTTCTGTCCAATAATAATTTGGATTTGAAAGGAGATTTGTATAAATAATACTCCGTATTATATAAGATAATACATGAAGACAATTTAAATACTCCATACAATAAGACAATTTAGACCATCTGCATTGCTGAAAGCTACGTGAGTTACAATCTGGCATGGCACTACCACACTACAATCTAGCAAATTAAACGCTTTTATATTGCCAAGACCTTATGGTCTAGTGGCATTAAGTTGCACTCCCATATGAGAGGTTGTAGGTTCTCGTCTTAGTGGAGGCGATATTAACTTATGAACATATACTGCATTGTAACAGAGTCAGTAATTCTAAAAAAACACTTCTATATTAAAAATGACAAAAACTTGTGTGAGACCGTCTCACGGGTCTCAATCCGTTAGACGGGTCGGATCTTTGATTAATGAGGCCAAAAAACCGACCCATTAATCAAAGATTTGCTCCATCCATTTATCAAAGATCCGACCAGTCTCACGGTTTAATACCCGTGAGACGGTCTCACATAAATGTTACTTATTGAAAATATATTACCAATTATTGTTGGGGGTAACACTTGTGTGAGACCATCTCACGGGTCGGATCTTTGATTAATGTATCAAACTATTGATTAATGGGTCGGATCTTTGATCTCATTAATCAAAGATCAAACCCGTCTCACAAATTGCAGTTGTTATGCCGTGGACCCGAGTCCATAGCATAATTTACTCACGAATTGAGACCCGTAGGGCTGTTAGCGAACATAGCTTTCGACAAACTACTCGTGTTTGAGCTCGGTAAGCGTTCGTTTATGTTTGTTTATTAAGGTAAACGAACATTAACAAACAAAATTTAGAGCTTGGTTAATAAACGAACAGAGTCTGAACAGTGGTAAGCTCGTTTGCTAAGTGTTCGCGAACAAGCTCGTTTGTGTTCGTTTAGTCGTGTTCGTGAACAAGCTCGTTTGTGTTCGTTTAGTAGTGTTCGCGAACAAGCTCGTTTAGTGTTCGTTTAATAATGTTCGCGAACATGTTTATATATATAAAATTGTTCGTGAAGATGTGAATGCAGATTATTTATTGTTCGCGAACAAATTGTGTTCATGAACATGTGCAGGTGTTTGGTTATTAAGTGTTCACGAACGTGTTCATGAACGTAAATGAACATGTTTGTGAACATGTTTGTTAACGTTTGCGAACACATTCGTGAACGTGTTCGTTAACATTAACGAACACGTTCGTGAAGATGTTCGCGAACGTTAACGAACACTAACGAACGCTTAACAAACGAACACGAACAGGATTTTCAAAAACCTTAACAAACGAACACGAATAGCCTCCGTTCGTTTATGTTCGGTTCGTTAACAGCCCTAGAGACCCGTGAGAAGGTTTCAATCAAGTTTTTTCCTATTGTTGGATGGAGAATGATAAATAATATAGAAAGGCTAGAGTTTTAATCGGAATGGCAGAGATTGTGGTTAATATATATATATATATATATATATATATATATATATATATATATATATAAATGAAAAAAAAAAAGATTTAAAAGTTATGAGCTTAATTTTTAAATGATACTTTTTTTTTTTGGTTTGGTTTGGTTTGAAACATTTTTAAATGCTACTTGGAATAACATGAGATGGAATAATCAGTTTGTATGGATAAATGATAACTAGAGAATAAGATAACACATTTAGGTGATATTTGGTAAAATAGTTAGCTTATCAGTCAATTTTGGCTTATTTGACCCGTATTAGCTATGTCATTTGATTGAAAAATCAATATAAGTATTTGGTTAATCAACTTTTTGTAACTTCACAACGTTAAAATTCAAAAAGTTGCTCAAAACAACTTTTTCAATTAGCTTTTTGAGAAAAGAAATTATACCAAACAACTATCAACTAACAGCTAAATATTTAAAAAAAAAAATCAACTAAAAGCTAATTTACCAAACACATTTTTACAATCAGCTAATGTTATCAACTAATTATACATTATAACTCAATCAGCTAACAACCATTTACCAAACAGGGCCATAGAATTAATTCCATTTTTGTCATAGATTTATAAGTGACACTTCACTTTTAATATTTCTTTCCTATAACATTTTCATTTGGTCATACTATTATTGTGGAATAACCATTTTTTTTTATCATTCCTCTACAAAATGCGAATGTTCTAAAAAAAAATGACTAAAAGTTGATTGTCACCTAAGGGTCTGTTTGAAAATAGGAAAAATATTTTTCAGAAAACTATCATTTTTTGTTTGGCTGGACGTTAAGAAATTAAAATTTTTATGTTTTGTTCATTTTCCTGAAAATGAACATAATAACAATAATAATAATAATAATAATCTAAAAGCATATCTAATCTAAAAACATAATAGTGTGAATTCTAAAAACATAATAAGTGTGAATGAAGGTTATACCCTTCATTATGTCCGATTTTTCGTTCAATTTTTCTTCTTTTTTTTTTGTATATTACGCTATAAAAGTTGTACTTTACAATATATTAGATAAACGTACCCCTACCGTTATAACTTCTGTTATCTTTTTTACTATTGTTACCATGTACATGCATCAACTATATATATATTTTTTATTTTTTCAATAATAATAATATATACACATTATACATTAGAGTTATATGTTAATTATTTCCTTAAATATAAATATAAAATTTATAAAAATATTTTACATTATTATTATTTACAATAATATCTAAAATCTAAATAAATTTTAAATTTTAATATAAAATATTAATATTTGGCACCTATTTTTGTGCATCGCGCATTGAAAAAACTAGTAATAATAATAATATGTGGTGATAGTGGTGGTGGTAGTGTGGGGTGTAGTAGTGGTGGTGGTGGTCGTGTTGGTGGCGATGGTGTTGTGATAGTGGTGGTTTTCGTGTTGGTAGTAGTGGTGGTGGTAATAATAATAATAATAATAATAATAATAATAATAATAATAATAATAATACTAATGATAATCAGGAATTAAACTTTAAAAAAGAAAGAGTAATGAAAGAAATGGAAAATAAATAATCCAAAAAGGCAAAAACTTGTGTGAGACCATCTCACCATGAGACGGATCAGGTCGGGTCGGGTCAAGATGCAAATGTAACACTTATATGCACAAATGTCATACTTATATGCTCAAATGTAATACTAATCCGGAATAAAATTTTTGTTACTTATTAGGATAAATGTAATACTTTTAAAGGAAAATACAATACTTTTACATTTCGATTTAAAAGTATTACATTTTTCCTCAAAAGTATTATATTTGCCCTTATAAGTGGGTGGCACTTGTCAACATTACTTATTATGAAAAATGTATTACTTTTTCTCTTATAAGTAACAAAAATTGTATTTTTGATTAGTGTTATATTTGAGTATATAAGTGTGAGATTTGCACATATAAGTATGATATTTGCATGGTGCTTTGACCCGACCCGACCCGTCTCACGAATAAGGATCCGTGAGACGGTCTCACACAAGTGTGACCCATCCAAAAAATGTCTTCTAACTAAAGAATTAGGAAGATATATATATATATATATATATATATATATATATATATATATATATATATATATANATATATTTTTTTATTTTTATTTTTTTTATCAAATTCATCTTTTTTCTTTGACTTCATTTTTTAAGCACCAAAAAAAATTTAAAAATAATTTATGGAAGTTATTTTGCAGGTTTCAAAACGGATCCAAATATTAAAATGGGAATGAATAAGGAAAATAGCAACAAAAAAAATTATTTGACCCCCGTGAAGAAAACGGGATTTTAATATGCGCCGTAATTGACGTGAAATAAATAATAATAATAATAATAATAATAATAATAATAATAATAATAATAATCATAATAAAACAAAAAGAATAAAATTTAAAAAGAAATGACCAGCAGGCCAGATACGCCACCAAACGCCAAACGGACACCAAAACTGTCGAACCGAGTAAAAGCCGGAGAAATACGCGGGCCACCCGCGTGGGTCCCACTCCAACTCTTTTTTCTCTCTATTCCCCTCCCATGTGAACGCCCCAGCATAGGACAAATTAAATTTTAAAAATAAAGCAGCAAATGGACAAGTTTTGGATGGGTAAAATATACGAAATCAATATATGTGATAGAAGTTTATATCTTATTTTAATTAAAAATAAATTATAAGTTCTGATTGATAAAATTTAAAGGGTTTAAAATAATAACTTATTTTGAAATACTCTAGGGACATTTTAAAAATATGCTATTGACTATTTGACTTTTAACATTTTTATTTCCTTTGTTATCATTATTAATTTATAAAAATGACATGATATATTTTGCATAATTAAAACCTGATATTTAAATATTTTCAAAACATTGTTTCTCCCTTCCAAAAATACACAAAAATTAAATCCAAACATTGTTACTTTGGTATGAGTTTCTAATTCATAAATATATATATATATATATATATATATATATATATATATATATATATATATATATATATATATATATATATATATATANTATATATATATATGAGTTCTAGTGCGGAGATGCTCCTAAGTGAAAGATGAGTTAGATATGAGCCGTTGATCAAATCTAAATTAACGGCTCAAATCAAGGATCATATATATTTTTCTTTTGAATTAGATAATTGAAAACAGCAAACCTAGAATCAAATCATTTTGCACTTGGGAACTAAAACTGAAAAAACACCACTGTACTGTTGAGTGAACAAAAAAACTGTAAAATGGTGCACCTTAATAAGGAAAACAACGCACCTTAAGAAGAAAACTCACACACCTAAAATTTTAGACCAACACATCTTAAGAAGTAAAACAACGCACCTTAAGAAAGAAAACCACGCTCCTAAAATTTTAGGCTGACGCATTTTAAGTTTCAACAATCGATGCACCTTAAGAAGAAAAACCACACATCTAAAGCTTTAAGCCGACACACTTAAGTTTCAATAACTGAGCACACAGCACAAAAGTCATGCACCTTAAGCACAAAGTTCACACACCATAAGAAAGAAAACCACGCACCTTAAATTTGACATAGATACAAAAGGACCAAATTGCCACCACATTTTTTTTAAATCCTTATTAATCCTCGATGTTGATCTTGGCAAGATCAATGGCTCTCATCTCACTCTACATTCGCACTTAAGCACATCAAAATTTAAATTTGCTTGTATAAATTTATAAAAATGTCCTTTTATGTCTTTTTTACACTTATCATTGGGAAAATAACTTTCCCTCTGTTTGGGGAAGTCATTTTCCAGACACGCAACTTATTTTCTTAGGCTTTTTCTTCTTCCGCCGTCACCTCCCACATCTTCTTCCTCTGTCTTCTTATTCTTCCTCCGCCATTTTTTTTATAGTTTAGATTTTTTTTAAAAACTTTTGGTGGCGGACCTCGACCACTGGAGAAGGTTTCCGGGTGTGAGATGAAAACCCACAGTCGGAATACATGCGGATACTAGAGTTATGGTTTCTGACGGAAACCAGTTCGGTGTTATTATTATTATTTTATAAATAAATATATTGCTCCGTATATGTTTTTGTTTATTTTCTAAAAAATGAACCGAACACACCTAAGATATTTTTTTGCAATACAATCAAATACAAAAAAAATAAAAATATTTTATAAAAAATGAATCATTTTTCAAACGTTATTTTCCATGTTTCCAAACACACACATAGAAAAATTTTGATTTTAAGATGGGTGGGGCAGTCAAAGACCTTGTGGTCTAGTGACACCCGGTGTCTCGATTTATACGTCAACTGTTGACTCTTTGTGCTTCAGTAGGTTGAGAAAGCAGTTATGAACAGATACTACATTGTAACAGAGTCAGTAGTACAAAAAAAAAAAAAAAAAGAGATGGGTGGGGCAAAAAAAAAAAAACGTTTTAATTAATTATTTATTTTGTCCCTTTATTCGTATCTCGTTTCGTCTTTGTAACGTCTAGGATAACTGGGTCATATCGGGCGGCACCATCTCTTTCGGACTTTCCCTATATCTCCTCTCTCTCTCTCTTCTCTCTCTCTAAAACCGGTGACTCAGTAAGCAATCTAGAGAGATAAACTCATTTGCATTGCTTTGCTAGTCTGCTGCATATACGCCGGCGTTTTTCTTCTTCTCATTCGTCAATCTTTTCCCTCACGTCCTTATAAGGCAATCGGAAAATGTCGTCTTCACCAACGCCGGGATCAGCGCCGGCTCCGACGTCACCCCCAGCGCCACCCACCAACAGTAGTACCACCCCGCCGCCGGCCGCCGGCGCTCCACCACCTTCTACACCAGCGCAAGCTCCTCCACCGTCGACTCCTTCCCCGCCGCCACCTTCCACTCCAGCTCCGTCCACTTCTCCCCCGCCGCCGGCGACGCCGTCCACGCCGGCTCCGTCGGGGACTCCCCCGTCGACTCCTTCTCCACCTTCCAGCTCCCCGTCCCCTCCCTCGGGCACGTCTCCTTCTACTCCGGCGCCGCCGTCGCGGTCCACCCCCTCGCCGCCCGGGACAAGGGATTCGCCATCGCCGCCAGCTCCTAGAAGCGGAGGCGGAGGAGGAAGCTCTTCCACCCCATCCCCGCCGTCTGATGGTGGATCGTCGGGGATATCGACAGGGTTGGTGGTGGGAATAGCCATTGGAGGAGTATTGATATTGGCAGTGCTGAGTTTGATGTTCATTTGTTGTAGAAGGAAGAGGAGAAGAGATCATGGACATTACTACCCTCCACCACCACCACAACCACCTTCTGGGCCTAAAGGTGACACCTTTTTGCTTTAATTGTTCAAAATTCTTGATTTCCTCCTTTTTTTAATATTTAGTTTCAAGAAATCTGCTGTTTTTGCATTTCTGTTTTGTGTTTTGACTTTATAATTTAGCAGGGTTAACTGGGTCAATGTTTTGAGTTTTTCTTGATAGATAGCTTTAATCTGTTTAGAATGCTAAGGAATAGATTAGATCTGGCTAAGTTGTAAGTGTAATTTATCATTTTCAACACAAATTTTGAGTCTATGTATCCAATTCTAAAGTTCTTTTCATCTTGTTATTGCTACTAAGGTGTGAACTTGGAGCATCATAGATAGAGATAATTGTTTCTACAGGAAAATAATATGCTTGATGAATTCTTGTTCATCCTTATCATTTGGTGAGGGGAGATAAAGATTGCTTAGTGTTGCTTGGAATCTTCTATAACCAGTCAGTTGTGGTGTATGGACCCCATTTTTTCTTGGTTTTATGCAATTAGGATTAGACTTTGAAACTGATGAAAACTGGTTTTAACTTCTATTCCTGGATTGTTTGATACTTATGTTTAATATATTGGTTTTGCCAGTTGATCCTTATGGTGGCCAAATGCAACAATGGCAGCATTATGCTCCACCGCCTTCCGATCATGTTGTTACGATTCCTCCGAAGCCCACTCCTCCTCCTCCAGGGGCATCACGTCCTCCGCTCTCTCCTTCTCGGGTTCCGACACCTCAACCGCCACCCCCACCTCTGCCTTACATGAGCAGCAGTGGAGCTTCGTCCAATTATTCAGGGTCTTCGAATCCACTCCCACCACCTTCACCGGATATGGCCTTAGGTTTCTCGAAGAGCACGTTCACTTATGAAGAATTGGCAAGGGCAACTGATGGCTTCTCTGATGCTAACCTTCTTGGACAAGGCGGTTTTGGCTATGTGCATCGGGGAGTTCTTCCTAATGGCAAAGAGGTTGCGGTTAAGCGGCTAAAAGCTGGAAGTGGACAGGGCGAGAGGGAATTCCAAGCCGAGGTTGAGATTATTAGCCGTGTTCATCATAAACACCTCGTTTCTTTAGTTGGGTACTGCATCACGGGGTCTCAGAGAGTGCTTGTCTATGAGTTTGTGCCGAATAATACCTTGGAATTTCACTTACACGGTAAGTTTTTTTGTATATAAAACCAATTGCCTACCTGTCATTCATTTGCTTAAATGTTCACTTTGCTTTTTGCATCTGCTTTTGATATGTTTTAATTTTAATCGAAATTTGCACAACTGTATACATTAAGTTTTAACCTGGTTAACCTAAGATTCTAGCATTTAGTGGATATAATTTGTCAAATGATGTTTCGTCTTACAAACACTAATGTGTAACAGGAAAGGGAAGGCCTCCATTGGATTGGTCCATGCGACTTAAGATTGCTTTGGGTGCCGCAAAAGGATTGGCATATCTGCATGAAGACTGTAAGTTCTGCTTACATATATACCCCTCTAGTTTGAGATTGTTGCGCATTTGATTTTTGTGTTGAATGTATTTTGTGTTTTAAAATGTAGGCAATCCAAAAATCATTCACCGAGATATCAAAGCTGCCAATATACTCCTGGACTTCAAATTTGAGGCAAAGGTAATTATACTTTCATGATGTCTAAATGTGTTTGATCTTATTGGTCTCTTTCATTTTGGTCATAGATGAATTCATGAACTCTGAGCTTTTAGTGAAATTTGTTTGAATATTAATGCAAGAGGCAACTATCAAGATGTTTGTGTTACTATACTGATGTATTAAGCTTGTTCGTTTTCTCAGGTGGCTGATTTTGGACTTGCGAAACTCACTTCTGACGTTAACACTCATGTCTCAACACGAGTAATGGGCACATTTGGGTAAGAACTATTTCTTTATCATATTTACCTGTTTTCAATATTCTTTTTTCTTCATTTGCTGACAGATTCTGATTTTATTTTTTTCAATCTTGCTTCACCCTAGGTACTTGGCCCCAGAATATGCTTCCTCGGGGAAACTTACTGACAAGTCTGATGTGTTCTCGTACGGGGTAATGCTTCTAGAGTTAATTACTGGGCGTCGACCTGTTGATTCTAACCAAGCTTTCATGGATGATAGCTTGGTGGACTGGGTGAGTGATTGTCAATTATCAGTAGAAATTTTTCCATTTTCGGTAGCATTTTTGGTTGCTCTTCTAATGGTTTATACGTTTACAGGCAAGGCCTCTACTCAATCGAGCTCTGGAAGATGGAAACTTTAATTCCCTTGTTGATCCACGGCTAGAAAATGATTACAACCAAAATGAAATGTCACGTATGATTGCTTGTGCAGCTGCTAGTGTCCGTCATTCTGCCAGGCGTCGACCTAGAATGAGCCAGGTAATAAACACAGACCTCATAGGTTCTAGATTTCTGTTCCTCAAAATTTCCGACATTTTATGTTTCTCGCCTTTACAAGTATTAAAAATACCATCAAAGAAGATAGATACTGAACTTTTGAAATAACACTCCCTTTCTCCAAATATGTGAACTTAAATACAAGCGTTTTTTGAAATTGAACAGGTTGTTAGGGCTCTAGAAGGAGATGTGTCGTTGTCTGATCTTAACGAAGGAATCAGGCCGGGGCACAGTGCAGCATACAGTTCATACGGAAGTTCAGATTACGATACAATGCAATACAATGAGGACATGAAGAAATTCAGAAAGATGGCCCTGGGAAGCCAAGAATATGGCAGCACTGGCCAGTACAGCAATCCAACGAGTGAATACGGGTTAAACCCTTCCGGATCGAGCAGCGAAGGCCAAACAACGCAAGAAATGGAAATGGGTAGGATGAGGAAAGACAGTAGAGGGTACGGTGGTGGAAGTAAGGGCTTCAACTGAAGGTACTGTGTCGTCTATGTTCAGATGCGCATATCTGTGTATAAACTCTACAGGCTAACCCTTACTGTCTCGGCAATTGCAAGAAACTGCGTGAATTGTGAATTGCTTAGCCAACGAGCACAAATTTTTTTTTTTTCGTTTCCTCCTGAATTTTGTGTGAAATATTCTTACATTACATTTTTTCCCCATCATTGTATTTATTGTGACCTATATATACACCAAAAAGGGATGAGATATTGCTTTAATTCTTTTCTGTTCATATCTTTAGTTTATCCTCAATTGGTTGTTCATGTTTGTTCAGACTTTTGTCTCAGCTTCTTGCTCTGTACGCACATGATTTCTTGAATGAATATTTTGTCAGTTGGATTTGTATGAGCTGTGTGTAGCTGACAAGAAAAGCAACTTCTGTCTGGACCTTTTTCTTTTGTCTACTCTCCTTTATCCTGCTGGAATATTTGTTGTTTTATACACACACACACACAAAAAAAAAGTTAATGGCTTAACAGCTGACTGTGTTGAACATTTTTTACCATAGGGGTTAGTTCAAGTAAAAATATAATAAATCTTCCACGCAAAATTACAAAATGCATTCGCTGGTAGGTAAAAGTGCATTCAAGATCTGCCATTGGTACAAGCTAGTGGGTAAAAGTGCATTCAAGATCTGCCACTCACATGACATTACAAAGTGTATCTGATTGATATATAAAGCGCATTCAGGACAATTGCGTTTTTACACGTTATTAGATGCACTTTGTTTTGTGGAGTGCACTTTTAGCGTTTAAAAATTTACAATATTTACCAAATTGGCTTGCATTAGCACTAATCTGCACTTTTTACTTAAGACCGTTGTTCTGACCTGATCATATATATATAGGGTTTTCTATTGTTAAGTACAAGTATATATACTATTTTTTGCTGTACTGGATAATATCGATACTGATAATATTAGTGCAATCAACTATATTGTGCCTAATTATATCCATACTATTGACATCGATATCGTTCTGTCAAACATAAATCCTTGTGTGTTGAGTTGGTGGTAATGGGCAAAGTTGAAAGGCGTAGTCATTATATTGCTGTCTTGGCATAATTGTTTAGATAATAGATGATCGGGGGGGGGGGGGGGTGGAGGG